>NW_027098893.1:0-163542 GCF_037042795.1 Molothrus aeneus | reverse complement strand
GGAGAATCGGCGAGCGGCAGCTTCCCAAAGGCGAAGATGCAAGCTGCAGCACACAGGCACAGTGTGGGCAGCCTTCAGACTTAGAGAAAACAGTACTTTACCACTCTCCTGCCTTTTCCATGGTTATTCTATTGGAAAAGAACGAGTTTTGGACAACTACCTTTCATTCTTGCCAAACTCTTTGCAGACCCCCGTGCAAGCTTTAGAACAAGATTTTGGATGTTTTCTTTCCTGGCAGAGTTTCTCCTTGCAAGATATGGTGGAAAAGCTTTTTGCTGAGTGTAGAGCGGCAAGACACGCAGAAGACGCAGATACGCAGCTCTCCGAAGCTAAGTGCCGGTCCCGGGCTTCTTTCGGCACAAACCGCTCTCAGGAGCTCCCTGCGCTCGCCACAATGCTCTGTGTGCGAAGAAGCCGCTTCTTCGCCTCCGGGAGAATCGGCGAGCGGCAGCTTCCCAAAGGCGAAGATGCAAGCTGCAGCACACAGGCACAGTGTGGGCAGCCTTCAGACTTAGAGAAAACAGTACTTTACCACTCTCCTGCCTTTTCCATGGTTATTCTATTGGAAAAGAACGAGTTTTGGACAACTACCTTTCATTCTTGCCAAACTCTTTGCAGACCCCCGTGCAAGCTTTAGAACAAGATTTTGGATGTTTTCTTTCCTGGCAGAGTTTCTCCTTGCAAGATATGGTGGAAAAGCTTTTTGCTGAGTGTAGAGCGGCAAGACACGCAGAAGACGCAGATACGCAGCTCTCCGAAGCTAAGTGCCGGTCCCGGGCTTCTTTCGGCACAAACCGCTCTCAGGAGCTCCCTGCGCTCGCCACAATGCTCTGTGTGCGAAGAAGCCGCTTCTTCGCCTCCGGGAGAATCGGCGAGCGGCAGCTTCCCAAAGGCGAAGATGCAAGCTGCAGCACACAGGCACAGTGTGGGCAGCCTTCAGACTTAGAGAAAACAGTACTTTACCACTCTCCTGCCTTTTCCATGGTTATTCTATTGGAAAAGAACGAGTTTTGGACAACTACCTTTCATTCTTGCCAAACTCTTTGCAGACCCCCGTGCAAGCTTTAGAACAAGATTTTGGATGTTTTCTTTCCTGGCAGAGTTTCTCCTTGCAAGATATGGTGGAAAAGCTTTTTGCTGAGTGTAGAGCGGCAAGACACGCAGAAGACGCAGATACGCAGCTCTCCGAAGCTAAGTGCCGGTCCCGGGCTTCTTTCGGCACAAACCGCTCTCAGGAGCTCCCTGCGCTCGCCACAATGCTCTGTGTGCGAAGAAGCCGCTTCTTCGCCTCCTGGAGTATGGAGAATCGGCGAGCGGCAGCTTCCCAAAGGCGAAGATGCAAGCTGCAGCACACAGGCACAGTGTGGGCAGCCTTCAGACTTAGAGAAAACAGTACTTTACCACTCTCCTGCCTTTTCCATGGTTATTCTATTGGAAAAGAACGAGTTTTGGACAACTACCTTTCATTCTTGCCAAACTCTTTGCAGACCCCCGTGCAAGCTTTAGAACAAGATTTTGGATGTTTTCTTTCCTGGCAGAGTTTCTCCTTGCAAGATATGGTGGAAAAGCTTTTTGCTGAGTGTAGAGCGGCAAGACACGCAGAAGACGCAGATACGCAGCTCTCCGAAGCTAAGTGCCGGTCCCGGGCTTCTTTCGGCACAAACCGCTCTCAGGAGCTCCCTGCGCTCGCCACAATGCTCTGTGTGCGAAGAAGCCGCTTCTTCGCCTCCGGGAGAATCGGCGAGCGGCAGCTTCCCAAAGGCGAAGATGCAAGCTGCAGCACACAGGCACAGTGTGGGCAGCCTTCAGACTTAGAGAAAACAGTACTTTACCACTCTCCTGCCTTTTCCATGGTTATTCTATTGGAAAAGAACGAGTTTTGGACAACTACCTTTCATTCTTGCCAAACTCTTTGCAGACCCCCGTGCAAGCTTTAGAACAAGATTTTGGATGTTTTTCTTTCCTGGCAGAGTTTCTCCTTGCAAGATATGGTGGAAAAGCTTTTTGCTGAGTGTAGAGCGGCAAGACACGCAGAAGACGCAGATACGCAGCTCTCCGAAGCTAAGTGCCGGTCCCGGGCTTCTTTCGGCACAAACCGCTCTCAGGAGCTCCCTGCGCTCGCCACAATGCTCTGTGTGCGAAGAAGCCGCTTCTTCGCCTCCGGGGAGAATCGGCGAGCGGCAGCTTCCCAAAGGCGAAGATGCAAGCTGCAGCACGCAGGCACAGTGTGGGCAGCCTTCAGACTTCGAGAAAACAGTACTTTACCACTCTCCTGCCTTTTCATGGTTATTCTATTGGAAAAGAACGAGTTTTGGACAACTACCTTTCATTCTTGCCAAACTCTTTGCAGACCCCCGTGCAAGCTTTAGAACAAGATTTTGGATGTTTTCTTTCCTGGCAGAGTTTCTCCTTGCAAGATATGGTGGAAAAGCTTTTTGCTGAGTGTAGAGCGGCAAGACACGCAGAAGACGCAGATACGCAGCTCTCCGAAGCTAAGTGCCGGTCCCGGGCTTCTTTCGGCACAAACCGCTCTCAGGAGCTCCCTGCGCTCGCCACAATGCTCTGTGTGCGAAGAAGCCGCTTCTTCGCCTCCGGGAGAATCGGCGAGCGGCAGCTTCCCAAAGGCGAAGATGCAAGCTGCAGCACACAGGCACAGTGTGGGCAGCCTTCAGACTTAGAGAAAACAGTACTTTACCACTCTCCTGCCTTTTCCATGGTTATTCTATTGGAAAGAACGAGTTTTGGACAACTACCTTTCATTCTTGCCAAACTCTTTGCAGACCCCCGTGCAAGCTTTAGAACAAGATTTTGGATGTTTTCTTTCCTGGCAGAGTTTCTCCTTGCAAGATATGGTGGAAAAGCTTTTTGCTGAGTGTAGAGCGGCAAGACACGCAGAAGACGCAGATACGCAGCTCTCCGAAGCTAAGTGCCGGTCCCGGGCTTCTTTCGGCACAAAACCGCTCTCAGGAGCTCCCTGCGCTCGCCACAATGCTCTGTGTGCGAAGAAGCCGCTTCTTCGCCTCCGGGAGAATCGGCGAGCGGCAGCTTCCCAAAGGCGAAGATGCAAGCTGCAGCACACAGGCACAGTGTGGGCAGCCTTCAGACTTAGAGAAAACAGTACTTTACCACTCTCCTGCCTTTTCCATGGTTATTCTATTGGAAAAGAACGAGTTTTGGACAACTACCTTTCATTCTTGCCAAACTCTTTGCAGACCCCCGTGCAAGCTTTAGAACAAGATTTGGATGTTTTCTTTCCTGGCAGAGTTTCTCCTTGCAAGATATGGTGGAAAAGCTTTTTGCTGAGTGTAGAGCGGCAAGACACGCAGAAGACGCAGATACGCAGCTCTCCGAAGCTAAGTGCCGGTCCCGGGCTTCTTTCGGCACAAACCGCTCTCAGGAGCTCCCTGCGCTCGCCACAATGCTCTGTGTGCGAAGAAGCCGCTTCTTCGCCTCCGGGAGAATCGGCGAGCGGCAGCTTCCCAAAGGCGAAGATGCAAGCTGCAGCACACAGGCACAGTGTGGGCAGCCTTCAGACTTAGAGAAAACAGTACTTTACCACTCTCCTGCCTTTTCCATGGTTATTCTATTGGAAAAGAACGAGTTTTGGACAACTACCTTTCATTCTTGCCAAACTCTTTGCAGACCCCCGTGCAAGCTTTAGAACAAGATTTTGGATGTTTCTTTCCTGGCAGAGTTTCTCCTTGCAAGATATGGTGGAAAAGCTTTTTGCTGAGTGTAGAGCGGCAAGACACGCAGAAGACGCAGATACGCAGCTCTCCGAAGCTAAGTGCCGGTCCCGGGCTTCTTTCGGCACAAACCGCTCTCAGGAGCTCCCTGCGCTCGCCACAATGCTCTGTGTGCGAAGAAGCCGCTTCTTCGCCTCCGGGAGAATCGGCGAGCGGCAGCTTCCCAAAGGCGAAGATGCAAGCTGCAGCACACAGGCACAGTGTGGGCAGCCTTCAGACTTCGAGAAAACAGTACTTTACCACTCTCCTGCCTTTTCCATGGTTATTCTATTGGAAAAGAACGAGTTTTGGACAACTACCTTTCATTCTTGCCAAACTCTTTGCAGACCCCCGTGCAAGCTTTAGAACAAGATTTTGGATGTTTTCTTTCCTGGCAGAGTTTCTCCTTGCAAGATATGGTGGAAAAGCTTTTTGCTGAGTGTAGAGCGGCAAGACACGCAGAAGACGCAGATACGCAGCTCTCCGAAGCTAAGTGCCGGTCCCGGGCTTCTTTCGGCACAAACCGCTCTCAGGAGCTCCCTGCGCTCGCCACAATGCTCTGTGTGCGAAGAAGCCGCTTCTTCGCCTCCGGGAGAATCGGCGAGCGGCAGCTTCCCAAAGGCGAAGATGCAAGCTGCAGCACACAGGCACAGTGTGGGCAGCCTTCAGACTTCGAGAAAACAGTACTTTACCACTCTCCTGCCTTTTCCATGGTTATTCTATTGGAAAAGAACGAGTTTTGGACAACTACCTTTCATTCTTGCCAAACTCTTTGCAGACCCCCGTGCAAGCTTTAGAACAAGATTTTGGATGTTTTCTTTCCTGGCAGAGTTTCTCCTTGCAAGATATGGTGGAAAAGCTTTTTGCTGAGTGTAGAGCGGCAAGACACGCAGAAGACGCAGATACGCAGCTCTCCGAAGCTAAGTGCCGGTCCCGGGCTTCTTTCGGCACAAACCGCTCTCAGGAGCTCCCTGCGCTCGCCACAATGCTCTGTGTGCGAAGAAGCCGCTTCTTCGCCTCCGGGAGAATCGGCGAGCGGCAGCTTCCCAAAGGCGAAGATGCAAGCTGCAGCACACAGGCACAGTGTGGGCAGCCTTCAGACTTAGAGAAAACAGTACTTTACCACTCTCCTGCCTTTTCCATGGTTATTCTATTGGAAAAGAACGAGTTTTGGACAACTACCTTTCATTCTTGCCAAACTCTTTGCAGACCCCCGTGCAAGCTTTAGAAAAGATTTTGGATGTTTTCTTTCCTGCAGAGTTTCTCCTTGCAAGATATGGTGGAAAAGCTTTTTGCTGAGTGTAGAGCGGCAAGACACGCAGAAGACGCAGATACGCAGCTCTCCGAAGCTAAGTGCCGGTCCCGGGCTTCTTTCGGCACAAACCGCTCTCAGGAGCTCCCTGCGCTCGCCACAATGCTCTGTGTGCGAAGAAGCAGCTTCTTCGCCTCCGGGAGAATCGGCGAGCGGCAGCTTCCCAAAGGCGAAGATGCAAGCTGCAGCACACAGGCACAGTGTGGGCAGCCTTCAGACTTCGAGAAAACAGTACTTTACCACTCTCCTGCCTTTTCCATGGTTATTCTATTGGAAAAGAACGAGTTTTGGACAACTACCTTTCATTCTTGCCAAACTCTTTGCAGACCCCCGTGCAAGCTTTAGAAGAAGATTTTGGATGTTTTCTTTCCTGGCAGAGTTTCTCCTTGCAAGATATGGTGGAAAAGCTTTTTGCTGAGTGTAGAGCGGCAAGACACGCAGAAGACGCAGATACGCAGCTCTCCGAAGCTAAGTGCCGGTCCCGGGCTTCTTTCGGCACAAACCGCTCTCAGGAGCTCCCTGCGCTCGCCACAATGCTCTGTGTGCGAAGAAGCCGCTTCTTCGCCTCCGGAGAATCGGCGAGCGGCAGCTTCCCAAAGGCGAAGATGCAAGCTGCAGCACACAGGCACAGTGTGGGCAGCCTTCAGACTTCGAGAAAACAGTACTTTACCACTCTCCTGCCTTTTCCATGGTTATTCTATTGGAAAAGAACGAGTTTTGGACAACTACCTTTCATTCTTGCCAAACTCTTTGCAGACCCCCGTGCAAGCTTTAGAACAAGATTTTGGATGTTTTCTTTCCTGGCAGAGTTTCTCCTTGCAAGAATATGGTGGAAAAGCTTTTTGCTGAGTGTAGAGCGGCAAGACACGCAGAAGACGCAGATACGCAGCTCTCCGAAGCTAAGTGCCGGTCCCGGGCTTCTTTCGGCACAACCGCTCTCAGGAGCTCCCTGCGCTCGCCACAATGCTCTGTGTGCGAAGAAGCCGCTTCTTCGCCTCCGGGAGAATCGGCGAGCGGCAGCTTCCCAAAGGCGAAGATGCAAGCTGCAGCACACAGGCACAGTGTGGGCAGCCTTCAGACTTAGAGAAAACAGTACTTTACCACTCTCCTGCCTTTTCCATGGTTATTCTATTGGAAAAGAACGAGTTTTGGACAACTACCTTTCATTCTTGCCAAACTCTTTGCAGACCCCCGTGCAAGCTTTAGAAGAAGATTTTGGATGTTTTCTTTCCTGGCAGAGTTTCTCCTTGCAAGATATGGTGGAAAAGCTTTTTGCTGAGTGTAGAGCGGCAAGACACGCAGAAGACGCAGATACGCAGCTCTCCGAAGCTAAGTGCCGGTCCCGGGCTTCTTTCGGCACAAACCGCTCTCAGGAGCTCCCTGCGCTCGCCACAATGCTCTGTGTGCGAAGAAGCCGCTTCTTCGCCTCCGGGAGAATCGGCGAGCGGCAGCTTCCCAAAGGCGAAGATGCAAGCTGCAGCACACAGGCACAGTGTGGGCAGCCTTCAGACTTCGAGAAAACAGTACTTTACCACTCTCCTGCCTTTTCCATGGTTATTCTATTGGAAAAGAACGAGTTTTGGACAACTACCTTTCATTCTTGCCAAACTCTTTGCAGACCCCCGTGCAAGCTTTAGAACAAGATTTTGGATGTTTTCTTTCCTGGCAGAGTTTCTCCTTGCAAGATATGGTGGAAAAGCTTTTTGCTGAGTGTAGAGCGGCAAGACACGCAGAAGACGCAGATACGCAGCTCTCCGAAGCTAAGTGCCGGTCCCGGGCTTCTTTCGGCACAAACCGCTCTCAGGAGCTCCCTGCGCTCGCCACAATGCTCTGTGTGCGAAGAAGCCGCTTCTTCGCCTCCGGGAGAATCGGCGAGCGGCAGCTTCCCAAAGGCGAAGATGCAAGCTGCAGCACACAGGCACAGTGTGGGCAGCCTTCAGACTTAGAGAAAACAGTACTTTACCACTCTCCTGCCTTTTCCATGGTTATTCTATTGGAAAAGAACGAGTTTTGGACAACTACCTTTCATTCTTGCCAAACTCTTTGCAGACCCCCGTGCAAGCTTTAGAACAAGATTTTGGATGTTTTCTTTCCTGGCAGAGTTTCTCCTTGCAAGATATGGTGGAAAAGCTTTTTGCTGAGTGTAGAGCGGCAAGACACGCAGAAGACGCAGATACGCAGCTCTCCGAAGCTAAGTGCCGGTCCCGGGCTTCTTTCGGCACAAACCGCTCTCAGGAGCTCCCTGCGCTCGCCCACCAATGCTCTGTGTGCGAAGAAGCCGCTTCTTCGCCTCCGGGAGAATCGGCGAGCGGCAGCTTCCCAAAGGCGAAGATGCAAGCTGCAGCACACAGGCACAGTGTGGGCAGCCTTCAGACTTCGAGAAAACAGTACTTTACCACTCTCCTGCCTTTTCCATGGTTATTCTATTGGAAAAGAACGAGTTTTGGACAACTACCTTTCATTCTTGCCAAACTCTTTGCAGACCCCCGTGCAAGCTTTAGAACAAGATTTTGGATGTTTTCTTTCCTGGCAGAGTTTCTCCTTGCAAGATATGGTGGAAAAGCTTTTTGCTGAGTGTAGAGCGGCAAGACACGCAGAAGACGCAGATACGCAGCTCTCCGAAGCTAAGTGCCGGTCCCGGGCTTCTTTCGGCACAAACCGCTCTCAGGAGCTCCCTGCGCTCGCCACAATGCTCTGTGTGCGAAGAAGCCGCTTCTTCGCCTCCGGGAGAATCGGCGAGCGGCAGCTTCCCAAAGGCGAAGATGCAAGCTGCAGCACACAGGCACAGTGTGGGCAGCCTTCAGACTTCGAGAAAACAGTACTTTACCACTCTCCTGCCTTTTCCATGGTTATTCTATTGGAAAAGAACGAGTTTTGGACAACTACCTTTCATTCTTGCCAAACTCTTTGCAGACCCCCGTGCAAGCTTTAGAACAAGATTTTGGATGTTTTCTTTCCTGGCAGAGTTTCTCCTTGCAAGATATGGTGGAAAAGCTTTTTGCTGAGTGTAGAGCGGCAAGACACGCAGAAGACGCAGATACGCAGCTCTCCGAAGCTAAGTGCCGGTCCCGGGCTTCTTTCGGCACAAACCGCTCTCAGGAGCTCCCTGCGCTCGCCACAATGCTCTGTGTGCGAAGAAGCCGCTTCTTCGCCTCCGGGAGAATCGGCGAGCGGCAGCTTCCCAAAGGCGAAGATGCAAGCTGCAGCACACAGGCACAGTGTGGGCAGCCTTCAGACTTCGAGAAAACAGTACTTTACCACTCTCCTGCCTTTTCCATGGTTATTCTATTGGAAAAGAACGAGTTTTGGACAACTACCTTTCATTCTTGCCAAACTCTTTGCAGACCCCCGTGCAAGCTTTAGAACAAGATTTTGGATGTTTTCTTTCCTGGCAGAGTTTCTCCTTGCAAGATATGGTGGAAAAGCTTTTTGCTGAGTGTAGAGCGGCAAGACACGCAGAAGACGCAGATACGCAGCTCTCCGAAGCTAAGTGCCGGTCCCGGGCTTCTTTCGGCACAAACCGCTCTCAGGAGCTCCCTGCGCTCGCCACAATGCTCTGTGTGCGAAGAAGCCGCTTCTTCGCCTCCGGAGAATCGGCGAGCGGCAGCTTCCCAAAGGCGAAGATGCAAGCTGCAGCACACAGGCACAGTGTGGGCAGCCTTCAGACTTCGAGAAAACAGTACTTTACCACTCTCCTGCCTTTTCCATGGTTATTCTATTGGAAAAGAACGAGTTTTGGACAACTACCTTTCATTCTTGCCAAACTCTTTGCAGACCCCCGTGCAAGCTTTAGAACAAGATTTTGGATGTTTTCTTTCCTGGCAGAGTTTCTCCTTGCAAGATATGGTGGAAAAGCTTTTTGCTGAGTGTAGAGCGGCAAGACACGCAGAAGACGCAGATACGCAGCTCTCCGAAGCTAAGTGCCGGTCCCGGGCTTCTTTCGGCACAAACCGCTCTCAGGAGCTCCCTGCGCTCGCCACAATGCTCTGTGTGCGAAGAAGCCGCTTCTTCGCCTCCGGGAGAATCGGCGAGAGCTCCCAAAGGCGAAGATGCAAGCTGCAGCACACAGGCACAGTGTGGGCAGCCTTCAAACTTAGAGAAAACAGTACTTTACCACTCTCCTGCCTTTTCCATGGTTATTCTATTGGAAAAGAACGAGTTTTGGACAACTACCTTTCATTCTTGCCAAACTCTTTGCAGACCCCCGTGCAAGCTTTAGAAGAAGATTTTGGATGTTTTCTTTCCTGGCAGAGTTTCTCCTTGCAAGATATGGTGGAAAAGCTTTTTACTGAGTGTAGAGCGGCAAGACACGCAGAAGACGCAGATACGCAGCTCTCCGAAGCTAAGTGCCGGTCCCGGGCTTCTTTCGGCACAAACCGCTCTCAGGAGCTCCCTGCGCTCGCCACAATGCTCTGTGTGCGAAGAAGCCGCTTCTTCGCCTCCGGGAGAATCGGCGAGCGGCAGCTTCCCAAAGGCGAAGATGCAAGCTGCAGCACACAGGCACAGTGTGGGCAGCCTTCAGACTTCGAGAAAAACAGTACTTTACCACTCTCCTGCCTTTTCCATGGTTATTCTATTGGAAAAGAACGAGTTTTGGACAACTACCTTTCATTCTTGCCAAACTCTTTGCAGACCCCCGTGCAAGCTTTAGAACAAGATTTTGGATGTTTTCTTTCCTGGCAGAGTTTCTCCTTGCAAGATATGGTGGAAAAGCTTTTTGCTGAGTGTAGAGCGGCAAGACACGCAGAAGACGCAGATACGCAGCTCTCCGAAGCTAAGTGCCGGTCCCGGGCTTCTTTCGGCACAAACCGCTCTCAGGAGCTCCCTGCGCTCGCCACAATGCTCTGTGTGCGAAGAAGCCGCTTCTTCGCCTCCGGGAGAATCGGCGAGCGGCAGCTTCCCAAAGGCGAAGATGCAAGCTGCAGCACACAGGCACAGTGTGGGCAGCCTTCAGACTTAGAGAAAACAGTACTTTACCACTCTCCTGCCTTTTCCATGGTTATTCTATTGGAAAAGAACGAGTTTTGGACAACTACCTTTCATTCTTGCCAAACTCTTTGCAGACCCCCGTGCAAGCTTTAGAACAAGATTTTGGATGTTTTCTTTCCTGGCAGAGTTTCTCCTTGCAAGATATGGTGGAAAAGCTTTTTGCTGAGTGTAGAGCGGCAAGACACGCAGAAGACGCAGATACGCAGCTCTCCGAAGCTAAGTGCCGGTCCCCGGGCTTCTTTCGGCACAAACCGCTCTCAGGAGCTCCCTGCGCTCGCCACAATGCTCTGTGTGCGAAGAAGCCGCTTCTTCGCCTGCGGGAGAATCGGCGAGCGGCAGCTTCCCAAAGGCGAAGATGCAAGCTGCAGCACACAGGCACAGTGTGGGCAGCCTTCAGACTTCGAGAAAACAGTACTTTACCACTCTCCTGCCTTTTCCATGGTTATTCTATTGGAAAAGAACGAGTTTTGGACAACTACCTTTCATTCTTGCCAAACTCTTTGCAGACCCCCGTGCAAGCTTTAGAACAAGATTTTGGATGTTTTCTTTCCTGGCAGAGTTTCTCCTTGCAAGATATGGTGGAAAAGCTTTTTGCTGAGTGTAGAGCGGCAAGACACGCAGAAGACGCAGATACGCAGCTCTCCGAAGCTAAGTGCCGGTCCCGGGCTTCTTTCGGCACAAACCGCTCTCAGGAGCTCCCTGCGCTCGCCACAATGCTCTGTGTGCGAAGAAGCCGCTTCTTCGCCTCCGGGAGAATCGGCGAGCGGCAGCTTCCCAAAGGCGAAGATGCAAGCTGCAGCACACAGGCACAGTGTGGGCAGCCTTCAGACTTCGAGAAAACAGTACTTTACCACTCTCCTGCCTTTTCCATGGTTATTCTATTGGAAAAGAACGAGTTTTGGACAACTACCTTTCATTCTTGCCAAACTCTTTGCAGACCCCCGTGCAAGCTTTAGAACAAGATTTTGGATGTTTTCTTTCCTGGCAGAGTTTCTCCTTGCAAGATATGGTGGAAAAGCTTTTTGCTGAGTGTAGAGCGGCAAGACACGCAGAAGACGCAGATACGCAGCTCTCCGAAGCTAAGTGCCGGTCCCGGGCTTCTTTCGGCACAAACCGCTCTCAGGAGCTCCCTGCGCTCGCCACAATGCTCTGTGTGCGAAGAAGCCGCTTCTTCGCCTCCTGGAGAATCGGCGAGCGGCAGCTTCCCAAAGGCGAAGATGCAAGCTGCAGCACGCAGGCACAGTGTGGGCAGCCTTCAGACTTAGAGAAAACAGTACTTTACCACTCTCCTGCCTTTTTCATGGTTATTCTATTGGAAAAGAACGAGTTTTGGACAACTACCTTTCATTCTTGCCAAACTCTTTGCAGACCCCCGTGCAAGCTTTAGAACAAGATTTTGGATGTTTTCTTTCCTGGCAGAGTTTCTCCTTGCAAGATATTGTGGAAAAGCTTTTTGCTGAGTGTAGAGCGGCAAGACACGCAGAAGACGCAGATACGCAGCTCTCCGAAGCTAAGTGCCGGTCCCGGGCTTCTTTCGGCACAAACCGCTCTCAGGAGCTCCCTGCGCTCGCCACAATGCTCTGTGTGCGAAGAAGCAGCTTCTTCGCCTCCTGGAGAATCGGCGAGCGGCAGCTTCCCAAAGGCGAAGATGCAAGCTGCAGCACACAGGCACAGTGTGGGCAGCCTTCAGACTTCGAGAAAACAGTACTTTACCACTCTCCTGCCTTTTCCATGGTTATTCTATTGGAAAAGAACGAGTTTTGGACAACTACCTTTCATTCTTGCCAAACTCTTTGCAGACCCCCGTGCAAGCTTTAGAACAAGATTTTGGATGTTTTCTTCCTGGCAGAGTTTCTCCTTGCAAGATATGGTGGAAAAGCTTTTTGCTGAGTGTAGAGCGGCAAGACACGCAGAAGACGCAGATACGCAGCTCTCCGAAGCTAAGTGCCGGTCCCGGGCTTCTTTCGGCACAAACCGCTCTCAGGAGCTCCCTGCGCTCGCCACAATGCTCTGTGTGCGAAGAAGCCGCTTCTTCGCCTCCTGGAGAATCGGCGAGCGGCAGCTTCCCAAAGGCGAAGATGCAAGCTGCAGCACACAGGCACAGTGTGGGCAGCCTTCAGACTTCGAGAAAACAGTACTTTACCACTCTCCTGCCTTTTCCATGGTTATTCTATTGGAAAAGAAACGAGTTTTGGACAACTACCTTTCATTCTTGCCAAACTCTTTGCAGACCCCCGTGCAAGCTTTAGAACAAGATTTTGGATGTTTTCTTTCCTGGCAGAGTTTCTCCTTGCAAGATATGGTGGAAAAAGCTTTTTGCTGAGTGTAGAGCGGCAAGACACGCAGAAGACGCAGATACGCAGCTCTCCGAAGCTAAGTGCCGGTCCCGGGCTTCTTTCGGCACAAACCGCTCTCAGGAGCTCCCTGCGCTCGCCACAATGCTCTGTGTGCGAAGAAGCCGCTTCTTCGCCTCCGGGAGAATCGGCGAGCGGCAGCTTCCCAAAGGCGAAGATGCAAGCTGCAGCACACAGGCACAGTGTGGGCAGCCTTCAGACTTCGAGAAAACAGTACTTTACCACTCTCCTGCCTTTTCCATGGTTATTCTATTGGAAAAGAACGAGTTTTGGACAACTACCTTTCATTCTTGCCAAACTCTTTGCAGACCCCCGTGCAAGCTTTAGAACAAGATTTTGGATGTTTTCTTTCCTGGCAGAGTTTCTCCTTGCAAGATATGGTGGAAAAGCTTTTTGCTGAGTGTAGAGCGGCAAGACACGCAGAAGACGCAGATACGCAGCTCTCCGAAGCTAAGTGCCGGTCCCGGGCTTCTTTCGGCACAAACCGCTCTCAGGAGCTCCCTGCGCTCGCCACAATGCTCTGTGTGCGAAGAAGCCGCTTCTTCGCCTCCGGGAGAATCGGCGAGCGGCAGCTTCCCAAAGGCGAAGATGCAAGCTGCAGCACACAGGCACAGTGTGGGCAGCCTTCAGACTTAGAGAAAACAGTACTTTACCACTCTCCTGCCTTTTCCATGGTTATTCTATTGGAAAAGAACGAGTTTTGGACAACTACCTTTCATTCTTGCCAAACTCTTTGCAGACCCCCGTGCAAGCTTTAGAACAAGATTTTGGATGTTTTCTTTCCTGGCAGAGTTTCTCCTTGCAAGATATGGTGGAAAAGCTTTTTGCTGAGTGTAGAGCGGCAAGACACGCAGAAGACGCAGATACGCAGCTCTCCGAAGCTAAGTGCCGGTCCCGGGCTTCATTCGGCACAAACCGCTCTCAGGAGCTCCCTGCGCTCGCCACAATGCTCTGTGTGCGAAGAAGCCGCTTCTTCGCCTCCTGGAGAATCGGCGAGCGGCAGCTTCCCAAAGGCGAAGATGCAAGCTGCAGCACACAGGCACAGTGTGGGCAGCCTTCAGACTTAGAGAAAACAGTACTTTACCACTCTCCTGCCTTTTCATGGTTATTCTATTGGAAAAGAACGAGTTTTGGACAACTACCTTTCATTCTTGCCAAACTCTTTGCAGACCCCCGTGCAAGCTTTAGAACAAGATTTTGGATGTTTTCTTTCCTGGCAGAGTTTCTCCTTGCAAGATATTGTGGAAAAGCTTTTTGCTGAGTGTAGAGCGGCAAGACACGCAGAAGACGCAGATACGCAGCTCTCCGAAGCTAAGTGCCGGTCCCGGGCTTCTTTCGGCACAAACCGCTCTCAGGAGCTCCCTGCGCTCGCCACAATGCTCTGTGTGCGAAGAAGCAGCCTTCTTCGCCTCCTGGAGAATCGGCGAGCGGCAGCTTCCCAAAGGCGAAGATGCAAGCTGCAGCACACAGGCACAGTGTGGGCAGCCTTCAGACTTCGAGAAAACAGTACTTTACCACTCTCCTGCCTTTTCCATGGTTATTCTATTGGAAAAGAACGAGTTTTGGACAACTACCTTTCATTCTTGCCAAACTCTTTGCAGACCCCCGTGCAAGCTTTAGAACAAGATTTTGGATGTTTTCTTTCCTGGCAGAGTTTCTCCTTGCAAGATATGGTGGAAAAGCTTTTTGCTGAGTGTAGAGCGGCAAGACACGCAGAAGACGCAGATACGCAGCTCTCCGAAGCTAAGTGCCGGTCCCGGGCTTCTTTCGGCACAAACCGCTCTCAGGAGCTCCCTGCGCTCGCCACAATGCTCTGTGTGCGAAGAAGCCGCTTCTTCGCCTCCGGGAGAATCGGCGAGCGGCAGCTTCCAAAGGCGAAGATGCAAGCTGCAGCACACAGGCACAGTGTGGGCAGCCTTCAGACTTCGAGAAAACAGTACTTTACCACTCTCCTGCCTTTTCCATGGTTATTCTATTGGAAAAGAACGAGTTTTGGACAACTACCTTTCATTCTTGCCAAACTCTTTGCAGACCCCCGTGCAAGCTTTAGAACAAGATTTTGGATGTTTTCTTTCCTGGCAGAGTTTCTCCTTGCAAGATATGGTGGAAAAGCTTTTTTGCTGAGTGTAGAGCGGCAAGACACGCAGAAGACGCAGATACGCAGCTCTCCGAAGCTAAGTGTCGGTCCCGGGCTTCTTTCGGCACAAACCGCTCTCAGGAGCTCCCTGCGCTCGCCACAATGCTCTGTGTGCGAAGAAGCCGCTTCTTCGCCTCCGGGAGAATCGGCGAGCGGCAGCTTCCCAAAGGCGAAGATGCAAGCTGCAGCACACAGGCACAGTGTGGGCAGCCTTCAAACTTAGAGAAAACAGTACTTTACCACTCTCCTGCCTTTTCCATGGTTATTCTATTGGAAAAAACGAGTTTTGGACAACTACCTTTCATTCTTGCCAAACTCTTTGCAGACCCCCGTGCAAGCTTTAGAACAAGATTTTGGATGTTTTCTTTCCTGGCAGAGTTTCTCCTTGCAAGATATGGTGGAAAAGCTTTTTACTGAGTGTAGAGCGGCAAGACACGCAGAAGACGCAGATACGCAGCTCTCCGAAGCTAAGTGCCGGTCCCGGGCTTCTTTCGGCACAAACCGCTCTCAGGAGCTCCCTGCGCTCGCCACAATGCTCTGTGTGCGAAGAAGCCGCTTCTTCGCCTCCGGGAGAATCGGCGAGCGGCAGCTTCCCAAAGGCGAAGATGCAAGCTGCACCACACAGGCACAGTGTGGGCAGCCTTCAGACTTCGAGAAAACAGTACTTTACCACTCTCCTGCCTTTTCCATGGTTATTCTATTGGAAAAGAACGAGTTTTGGACAACTACCTTTCATTCTTGCCAAACGCTTTGCAGACCCCCGTGCAAGCTTTAGAAGAAGATTTTGGATGTTTTCTTTCCTGGCAGAGTTTCTCCTTGCAAGATATGGTGGAAAAGCTTTTTGCTGAGTGTAGAGCGGCAAGACACGCAGAAGACGCAGATACGCAGCTCTCCGAAGCTAAGTGCCGGTCCCGGGCTTCTTTCGGCACAAACCGCTCTCAGGAGCTCCCTGCGCTCGCCACAATGCTGTGTGTGCGAAGAAGCCGCTTCTTCGCCTCCGGGAGAATCGGCGAGCGGCAGCTTCCCAAAGGCGAAGATGCAAGCTGCAGCACACAGGCACAGTGTGGGCAGCCTTCAGACTTCGAGAAAACAGTACTTTACCACTCTCCTGCCTTTTCCATGGTTATTCTATTGGAAAAGAACGAGTTTTGGACAACTACCTTTCATTCTTGCCAAACTCTTTGCAGACCCCCGTGCAAGCTTTAGAACAAGATTTTGGATGTTTTCTTTCCTGGCAGAGTTTCTCCTTGCAAGATATGGTGGAAAAGCTTTTTGCTGAGTGTAGAGCGGCAAGACACGCAGAAGACGCAGATACGCAGCTCTCCGAAGCTAAGTGCCGGTCCCGGGCTTCTTTCGGCACAAACCGCTCTCAGGAGCTCCCTGCGCTCGCCACAATGCTCTGTGTGCGAAGAAGCCGCTTCTTCGCCTCCGGGAGAATCGGCGAGCGGCAGCTTCCCAAAGGCGAAGATGCAAGCTGCAGCACACAGGCACAGTGTGGGCAGCCTTCAGACTTCGAGAAAACAGTACTTTACCACTCTCCTGCCTTTTCCATGGTTATTCTATTGGAAAAGAACGAGTTTTGGACAACTACCTTTCATTCTTGCCAAACTCTTTGCAGACCCCCGTGCAAGCTTTAGAACAAGATTTTGGATGTTTTCTTTCCTGGCAGAGTTTCTCCTTGCAAGATATGGTGGAAAAGCTTTTTGCTGAGTGTAGAGCGGCAAGACACGCAGAAGACGCAGATACGCAGCTCTCCGAAGCTAAGTGTCGGTCCCGGGCTTCTTTCGGCACAAACCGCTCTCAGGAGCTCCCTGCGCTCGCCACAATGCTCTGTGTGCGAAGAAGCCGCTTCTTCGCCTCCGGGAGAATCGGCGAGCGGCAGCTTCCCAAAGGCGAAGATGCAAGCTGCAGCACACAGGCACAGTGTGGGCAGCCTTCAAACTTAGAGAAAACAGTACTTTACCACTCTCCTGCCTTTTCCATGGTTATTCTATTGGAAAAGAACGAGTTTTGGACAACTACCTTTCATTCTTGCCAAACGCTTTGCAGACCCCCGTGCAAGCTTTAGAAGAAGATTTTGGATGTTTTCTTTCCTGGCAGAGTTTCTCCTTGCAAGATATGGTGGAAAAGCTTTTTGCTGAGTGTAGAGCGGCAAGACACGCAGAAGACGCAGATACGCAGCTCTCCGAAGCTAAGTGCCGGTCCCGGGCTTCTTTCGGCACAAACCGCTCTCAGGAGCTCCCTGCGCTCGCCACAATGCTCTGTGTGCGAAGAAGCCGCTTCTTCGCCTCCGGGAGAATCGGCGAGCGGCAGCTTCCCAAAGGCGAAGATGCAAGCTGCAGCACACAGGCACAGTGTGGGCAGCCTTCAGACTTCGAGAAAACAGTACTTTACCACTCTCCTGCCTTTTCCATGGTTATTCTATTGGAAAAGAACGAGTTTTGGACAACTACCTTTCATTCTTGCCAAACTCTTTGCAGACCCCCGTGCAAGCTTTAGAACAAGATTTTGGATGTTTTCTTTCCTGGCAGAGTTTCTCCTTGCAAGATATGGTGGAAAAGCTTTTTGCTGAGTGTAGAGCGGCAAGACACGCAGAAGACGCAGATACGCAGCTCTCCGAAGCTAAGTGCCGGTCCCGGGCTTCTTTCGGCACAAACCGCTCTCAGGAGCTCCCTGCGCTCGCCACAATGCTCTGTGTGCGAAGAAGCCGCTTCTTCGCCTCCGGGAGAATCGGCGAGCGGCAGCTTCCCAAAGGCGAAGATGCAAGCTGCAGCACACAGGCACAGTGTGGGCAGCCTTCAGACTTCGAGAAAACAGTACTTTACCACTCTCCTGCCTTTTCCATGGTTATTCTATTGGAAAAGAACGAGTTTTGGACAACTACCTTTCATTCTTGCCAAACTCTTTGCAGACCCCCGTGCAAGCTTTAGAACAAGATTTTGGATGTTTTCTTTCCTGGCAGAGTTTCTCCTTGCAAGATATGGTGGAAAAGCTTTTTGCTGAGTGTAGAGCGGCAAGACACGCAGAAGACGCAGATACGCAGCTCTCCGAAGCTAAGTGCCGGTCCCGGGCTTCTTTCGGCACAAACCGCTCTCAGGAGCTCCCTGCGCTCGCCACAATGCTCTGTGTGCGAAGAAGCCGCTTCTTCGCCTCCGGGAGAATCGGCGAGGGGCAGCTTCCCAAAGGCGAAGATGCAAGCTGCAGCACACAGGCACAGTGTGGGCAGCCTTCAGACTTAGAGAAAACAGTACTTTACCACTCTCCTGCCTTTTCCATGGTTATTCTATTGGAAAAGAACGAGTTTTGGACAACTACCTTTCATTCTTGCCAAACTCTTTGCAGACCCCCGTGCAAGCTTTAGAACAAGATTTTGGATGTTTTCTTTCCTGGCAGAGTTTCTCCTTGCAAGATATGGTGGAAAAGCTTTTTGCTGAGTGTAGAGCGGCAAGACACGCAGAAGACGCAGATACGCAGCTCTCCGAAGCTAAGTGCCGGTCCCGGGCTTCTTTCGGCACAAACCGCTCTCAGGAGCTCCCTGCGCTCGCCACAATGCTCTGTGTGCGAAGAAGCCGCTTCTTCGCC
Source organism: Molothrus aeneus (assembly GCF_037042795.1). NCBI lineage: Eukaryota > Metazoa > Chordata > Aves > Passeriformes > Icteridae > Molothrus > Molothrus aeneus. The sequence goes on along the minus strand of NW_027098893.1, from coordinate 145,443 downwards.
TCCTGGAGAATCGGCGAGCGGCAGCTTCCCAAAGGCGAAGATGCAAGCTGCAGCACGCAGGCACAGTGTGGGCAGCCTTCAGACTTAGAGAAAACAGTACTTTACCACTCTCCTGCCTTTTTCATGGTTATTCTATTGGAAAAGAACGAGTTTTGGACAACTACCTTTCATTCTTGCCAAACTCTTTGCAGACCCCCGTGCAAGCTTTAGAACAAGATTTTGGATGTTTTCTTTCCTGGCAGAGTTTCTCCTTGCAAGATATTGTGGAAAAGCTTTTTGCTGAGTGTAGAGCGGCAAGACACGCAGAAGACGCAGATACGCAGCTCTCCGAAGCTAAGTGCCGGTCCCGGGCTTCTTTCGGCACAAACCGCTCTCAGGAGCTCCCTGCGCTCGCCACAATGCTCTGTGTGCGAAGAAGCAGCTTCTTCGCCTCCTGGAGAATCGGCGAGCGGCAGCTTCCCAAAGGCGAAGATGCAAGCTGCAGCACACAGGCACAGTGTGGGCAGCCTTCAGACTTCGAGAAAACAGTACTTTACCACTCTCCTGCCTTTTCCATGGTTATTCTATTGGAAAAGAACGAGTTTTGGACAACTACCTTTCATTCTTGCCAAACTCTTTGCAGACCCCCGTGCAAGCTTTAGAACAAGATTTTGGATGTTTTCTTTCCTGGCAGAGTTTCTCCTTGCAAGATATGGTGGAAAAGCTTTTTGCTGAGTGTAGAGCGGCAAGACACGCAGAAGACGCAGATACGCAGCTCTCCGAAGCTAAGTGCCGGTCCCGGGCTTCTTTCGGCACAAACCGCTCTCAGGAGCTCCCTGCGCTCGCCACAATGCTCTGTGTGCGAAGAAGCCGCTTCTTCGCCTCCGGGAGAATCGGCGAGCGGCAGCTTCCCAAAGGCGAAGATGCAAGCTGCAGCACACAGGCACAGTGTGGGCAGCCTTCAGACTTCGAGAAAACAGTACTTTACCACTCTCCTGCCTTTTCCATGGTTATTCTATTGGAAAAGAACGAGTTTTGGACAACTACCTTTCATTCTTGCCAAACTCTTTGCAGACCCCCGTGCAAGCTTTAGAACAAGATTTTGGATGTTTTCTTTCCTGGCAGAGTTTCTCCTTGCAAGATATGGTGGAAAAGCTTTTTGCTGAGTGTAGAGCGGCAAGACACGCAGAAGACGCAGATACGCAGCTCTCCGAAGCTAAGTGTCGGTCCCGGGCTTCTTTCGGCACAAACCGCTCTCAGGAGCTCCCTGCGCTCGCCACAATGCTCTGTGTGCGAAGAAGCCGCTTCTTCGCCTCCGGGAGAATCGGCGAGCGGCAGCTTCCCAAAGGCGAAGATGCAAGCTGCAGCACACAGGCACAGTGTGGGCAGCCTTCAAACTTAGAGAAAACAGTACTTTACCACTCTCCTGCCTTTTCCATGGTTATTCTATTGGAAAAGAACGAGTTTTGGACAACTACCTTTCATTCTTGCCAAACTCTTTGCAGACCCCCGTGCAAGCTTTAGAACAAGATTTTGGATGTTTTCTTTCCTGGCAGAGTTTCTCCTTGCAAGATATGGTGGAAAAGCTTTTTACTGAGTGTAGAGCGGCAAGACACGCAGAAGACGCAGATACGCAGCTCTCCGAAGCTAAGTGCCGGTCCCGGGCTTCTTTCGGCACAAACCGCTCTCAGGAGCTCCCTGCGCTCGCCACAATGCTCTGTGTGCGAAGAAGCCGCTTCTTCGCCTCCGGGAGAATCGGCGAGCGGCAGCTTCCCAAAGGCGAAGATGCAAGCTGCACCACACAGGCACAGTGTGGGCAGCCTTCAGACTTCGAGAAAACAGTACTTTACCACTCTCCTGCCTTTTCCATGGTTATTCTATTGGAAAAGAACGAGTTTTGGACAACTACCTTTCATTCTTGCCAAACGCTTTGCAGACCCCCGTGCAAGCTTTAGAAGAAGATTTTGGATGTTTTCTTTCCTGGCAGAGTTTCTCCTTGCAAGATATGGTGGAAAAGCTTTTTGCTGAGTGTAGAGCGGCAAGACACGCAGAAGACGCAGATACGCAGCTCTCCGAAGCTAAGTGCCGGTCCCGGGCTTCTTTCGGCACAAACCGCTCTCAGGAGCTCCCTGCGCTCGCCACAATGCTGTGTGTGCGAAGAAGCCGCTTCTTCGCCTCCGGGAGAATCGGCGAGCGGCAGCTTCCCAAAGGCGAAGATGCAAGCTGCAGCACACAGGCACAGTGTGGGCAGCCTTCAGACTTCGAGAAAACAGTACTTTACCACTCTCCTGCCTTTTCCATGGTTATTCTATTGGAAAAGAACGAGTTTTGGACAACTACCTTTCATTCTTGCCAAACTCTTTGCAGACCCCCGTGCAAGCTTTAGAACAAGATTTTGGATGTTTTCTTTCCTGGCAGAGTTTCTCCTTGCAAGATATGGTGGAAAAGCTTTTTGCTGAGTGTAGAGCGGCAAGACACGCAGAAGACGCAGATACGCAGCTCTCCGAAGCTAAGTGCCGGTCCCGGGCTTCTTTCGGCACAAACCGCTCTCAGGAGCTCCCTGCGCTCGCCACAATGCTCTGTGTGCGAAGAAGCCGCTTCTTCGCCTCCGGGAGAATCGGCGAGCGGCAGCTTCCCAAAGGCGAAGATGCAAGCTGCAGCACACAGGCACAGTGTGGGCAGCCTTCAGACTTCGAGAAAACAGTACTTTACCACTCTCCTGCCTTTTCCATGGTTATTCTATTGGAAAAGAACGAGTTTTGGACAACTACCTTTCATTCTTGCCAAACTCTTTGCAGACCCCCGTGCAAGCTTTAGAACAAGATTTTGGATGTTTTCTTTCCTGGCAGAGTTTCTCCTTGCAAGATATGGTGGAAAAGCTTTTTGCTGAGTGTAGAGCGGCAAGACACGCAGAAGACGCAGATACGCAGCTCTCCGAAGCTAAGTGTCGGTCCCGGGCTTCTTTCGGCACAAACCGCTCTCAGGAGCTCCCTGCGCTCGCCACAATGCTCTGTGTGCGAAGAAGCCGCTTCTTTGCCTCCGGGAGAATCGGCGAGCGGCAGCTTCCCAAAGGCGAAGATGCAAGCTGCAGCACACAGGCACAGTGTGGGCAGCCTTCAAACTTAGAGAAAACAGTACTTTACCACTCTCCTGCCTTTTCCATGGTTATTCTATTGGAAAAGAACGAGTTTTGGACAACTACCTTTCATTCTTGCCAAACTCTTTGCAGACCCCCGTGCAAGCTTTAGAACAAGATTTTGGATGTTTTCTTTCCTGGCAGAGTTTCTCCTTGCAAGATATGGTGGAAAAGCTTTTTACTGAGTGTAGAGCGGCAAGACACGCAGAAGACGCAGATACGCAGCTCTCCGAAGCTAAGTGCCGGTCCCGGGCTTCTTTCGGCACAAACCGCTCTCAGGAGCTCCCTGCGCTCGCCACAATGCTCTGTGTGCGAAGAAGCCGCTTCTTCGCCTCCGGGAGAATCGGCGAGCGGCAGCTTCCCAAAGGCGAAGATGCAAGCTGCACCACACAGGCACAGTGTGGGCAGCCTTCAGACTTCGAGAAAACAGTACTTTACCACTCTCCTGACTTTTCCATGGTTATTCTATTGGAAAAGAACGAGTTTTGGACAACTACCTTTCATTCTTGCCAAACTCTTTGCAGACCCCCGTGCAAGCTTTAGAACAAGATTTTGGATGTTTTCTTTCCTGGCAGAGTTTCTCCTTGCAAGATATGGTGGAAAAGCTTTTTGCTGAGTGTAGAGCGGCAAGACACGCAGAAGACGCAGATACGCAGCTCTCCGAAGCTAAGTGCCGGTCCCGGGCTTCTTTCGGCACAAACCGCTCTCAGGAGCTCCCTGCGCTCGCCACAATGCTCTGTGTGCGAAGAAGCCGCTTCTTCGCCTCCGGGAGAATCGGCGAGCGGCAGCTTCCCAAAGGCGAAGATGCAAGCTGCAGCACACAGGCACAGTGTGGGCAGCCTTCAGACTTCGAGAAAACAGTACTTTACCACTCTCCTGCCTTTTCCATGGTTATTCTATTGGAAAAGAACGAGTTTTGGACAACTACCTTTCATTCTTGCCAAACTCTTTGCAGACCCCCGTGCAAGCTTTAGAACAAGATTTTGGATGTTTTCTTTCCTGGCAGAGTTTCTCCTTGCAAGATATGGTGGAAAAGCTTTTTGCTGAGTGTAGAGCGGCAAGACACGCAGAAGACGCAGATACGCAGCTCTCCGAAGCTAAGTGCCGGTCCCGGGCTTCTTTCGGCACAAACCGCTCTCAGGAGCTCCCTGCGCTCGCCACAATGCTCTGTGTGCGAAGAAGCCGCTTCTTCGCCTCCGGGAGAATCGGCGAGCGGCAGCTTCCCAAAGGCGAAGATGCAAGCTGCAGCACACAGGCACAGTGTGGGCAGCCTTCAGACTTAGAGAAAACAGTACTTTACCACTCTCCTGCCTTTTCCATGGTTATTCTATTGGAAAAGAACGAGTTTTGGACAACTACCTTTCATTCTTGCCAAACTCTTTGCAGACCCCCGTGCAAGCTTTAGAAGAAGATTTTGGATGTTTTCTTTCCTGGCAGAGTTTCTCCTTGCAAGATATGGTGGAAAAGCTTTTTGCTGAGTGTAGAGCGGCAAGACACGCAGAAGACGCAGATACGCAGCTCTCCGAAGCTAAGTGCCGGTCCCGGGCTTCTTTCGGCACAAACCGCTCTCAGGAGCTCCCTGCGCTCGCCACAATGCTCTGTGTGCGAAGAAGCCGCTTCTTCGCCTCCTGGAGAATCGGCGAGCGGCAGCTTCCCAAAGGCGAAGATGCAAGCTGCAGCACGCAGGCACAGTGTGGGCAGCCTTCAGACTTAGAGAAAACAGTACTTTACCACTCTCCTGCCTTTTTCATGGTTATTCTATTGGAAAAGAACGAGTTTTGGACAACTACCTTTCATTCTTGCCAAACTCTTTGCAGACCCCCGTGCAAGCTTTAGAACAAGATTTTGGATGTTTTCTTTCCTGGCAGAGTTTCTCCTTGCAAGATATTGTGGAAAAGCTTTTTGCTGAGTGTAGAGCGGCAAGACACGCAGAAGACGCAGATACGCAGCTCTCCGAAGCTAAGTGCCGGTCCCGGGCTTCTTTCGGCACAAACCGCTCTCAGGAGCTCCCTGCGCTCGCCACAATGCTCTGTGTGCGAAGAAGCAGCTTCTTCGCCTCCTGGAGAATCGGCGAGCGGCAGCTTCCCAAAGGCGAAGATGCAAGCTGCAGCACACAGGCACAGTGTGGGCAGCCTTCAGACTTCGAGAAAACAGTACTTTACCACTCTCCTGCCTTTTCCATGGTTATTCTATTGGAAAAGAACGAGTTTTGGACAACTACCTTTCATTCTTGCCAAACTCTTTGCAGACCCCCGTGCAAGCTTTAGAACAAGATTTTGGATGTTTTCTTTCCTGGCAGAGTTTCTCCTTGCAAGATATGGTGGAAAAGCTTTTTGCTGAGTGTAGAGCGGCAAGACACGCAGAAGACGCAGATACGCAGCTCTCCGAAGCTAAGTGCCGGTCCCGGGCTTCTTTCGGCACAAACCGCTCTCAGGAGCTCCCTGCGCTCGCCACAATGCTCTGTGTGCGAAGAAGCCGCTTCTTCGCCTCCGGGAGAATCGGCGAGCGGCAGCTTCCCAAAGGCGAAGATGCAAGCTGCAGCACACAGGCACAGTGTGGGCAGCCTTCAGACTTAGAGAAAACAGTACTTTACCACTCTCCTGCCTTTTCCATGGTTATTCTATTGGAAAAGAACGAGTTTTGGACAACTACCTTTCATTCTTGCCAAACTCTTTGCAGACCCCCGTGCAAGCTTTAGAACAAGATTTTGGATGTTTTCTTTCCTGGCAGAGTTTCTCCTTGCAAGATATGGTGGAAAAGCTTTTTGCTGAGTGTAGAGCGGCAAGACACGCAGAAGACGCAGATACGCAGCTCTCCGAAGCTAAGTGCCGGTCCCGGGCTTCTTTCGGCACAAACCGCTCTCAGGAGCTCCCTGCGCTCGCCACAATGCTCTGTGTGCGAAGAAGCCGCTTCTTCGCCTCCGGGAGAATCGGCGAGCGGCAGCTTCCCAAAGGCGAAGATGCAAGCTGCAGCACACAGGCACAGTGTGGGCAGCCTTCAGACTTCGAGAAAACAGTACTTTACCACTCTCCTGCCTTTTCCATGGTTATTCTATTGGAAAAGAACGAGTTTTGGACAACTACCTTTCATTCTTGCCAAACTCTTTGCAGACCCCCGTGCAAGCTTTAGAACAAGATTTTGGATGTTTTCTTTCCTGGCAGAGTTTCTCCTTGCAAGATATGGTGGAAAAGCTTTTTGCTGAGTGTAGAGCGGCAAGACACGCAGAAGACGCAGATACGCAGCTCTCCGAAGCTAAGTGTCGGTCCCGGGCTTCTTTCGGCACAAACCGCTCTCAGGAGATCCCTGCGCTCGCCACAATGCTCTGTGTGCGAAGAAGCCGCTTCTTCGCCTCCGGGAGAATCGGCGAGCGGCAGCTTCCCAAAGGCGAAGATGCAAGCTGCAGCACACAGGCACAGTGTGGGCAGCCTTCAAACTTAGAGAAAACAGTACTTTACCACTCTCCTGCCTTTTCCATGGTTATTCTATTGGAAAAGAACGAGTTTTGGACAACTACCTTTCATTCTTGCCAAACTCTTTGCAGACCCCCGTGCAAGCTTTAGAACAAGATTTTGGATGTTTTCTTTCCTGGCAGAGTTTCTCCTTGCAAGATATGGTGGAAAAGCTTTTTACTGAGTGTAGAGCGGCAAGACACGCAGAAGACGCAGATACGCAGCTCTCCGAAGCTAAGTGCCGGTCCCGGGCTTCTTTCGGCACAAACCGCTCTCAGGAGCTCCCTGCGCTCGCCACAATGCTCTGTGTGCGAAGAAGCCGCTTCTTCGCCTCCGGGAGAATCGGCGAGCGGCAGCTTCCCAAAGGCGAAGATGCAAGCTGCAGCACACAGGCACAGTGTGGGCAGCCTTCAGACTTCGAGAAAACAGTACTTTACCACTCTCCTGCCTTTTCCATGGTTATTCTATTGGAAAAGAACGAGTTTTGGACAACTACCTTTCATTCTTGCCAAACGCTTTGCAGACCCCCGTGCAAGCTTTAGAAGAAGATTTTGGATGTTTTCTTTCCTGGCAGAGTTTCTCCTTGCAAGATATGGTGGAAAAGCTTTTTGCTGAGTGTAGAGCGGCAAGACACGCAGAAGACGCAGATACGCAGCTCTCCGAAGCTAAGTGCCGGTCCCGGGCTTCTTTCGGCACAAACCGCTCTCAGGAGCTCCCTGCGCTCGCCACAATGCTCTGTGTGCGAAGAAGCCGCTTCTTCGCCTCCGGGAGAATCGGCGAGCGGCAGCTTCCCAAAGGCGAAGATGCAAGCTGCAGCACACAGGCACAGTGTGAGCAGCCTTCAGACTTCGAGAAAACAGTACTTTACCACTCTCCTGCCTTTTCCATGGTTATTCTATTGGAAAAGAACGAGTTTTGGACAACTACCTTTCATTCTTGCCAAACTCTTTGCAGACCCCCGTGCAAGCTTTAGAACAAGATTTTGGATGTTTTCTTTCCTGGCAGAGTTTCTCCTTGCAAGATATGGTGGAAAAGCTTTTTGCTGAGTGTAGAGCGGCAAGACACGCAGAAGACGCAGATACGCAGCTCTCCGAAGCTAAGTGCCGGTCCCGGGCTTCTTTCGGCACAAACCGCTCTCAGGAGCTCCCTGCGCTCGCCACAATGCTCTGTGTGCGAAGAAGCCGCTTCTTCGCCTCCGGGAGAATCGGCGAGCGGCAGCTTCCCAAAGGCGAAGATGCAAGCTGCAGCACACAGGCACAGTGTGGGCAGCCTTCAGACTTCGAGAAAACAGTACTTTACCACTCTCCTGCCTTTTCCATGGTTATTCTATTGGAAAAGAACGAGTTTTGGACAACTACCTTTCATTCTTGCCAAACTCTTTGCAGACCCCCGTGCAAGCTTTAGAACAAGATTTTGGATGTTTTCTTTCCTGGCAGAGTTTCTCCTTGCAAGATATGGTGGAAAAGCTTTTTGCTGAGTGTAGAGCGGCAAGACACGCAGAAGACGCAGATACGCAGCTCTCCGAAGCTAAGTGCCGGTCCCGGGCTTCTTTCGGCACAAACCGCTCTCAGGAGCTCCCTGCGCTCGCCACAATGCTCTGTGTGCGAAGAAGCCGCTTCTTCGCCTCCGGGAGAATCGGCGAGCGGCAGCTTCCCAAAGGCGAAGATGCAAGCTGCAGCACACAGGCACAGTGTGGGCAGCCTTCAGACTTCGAGAAAACAGTACTTTACCACTCTCCTGCCTTTTCCATGGTTATTCTATTGGAAAAGAACGAGTTTTGGACAACTACCTTTCATTCTTGCCAAACTCTTTGCAGACCCCCGTGCAAGCTTTAGAACAAGATTTTGGATGTTTTCTTTCCTGGCAGAGTTTCTCCTTGCAAGATATGGTGGAAAAGCTTTTTGCTGAGTGTAGAGCGGCAAGACACGCAGAAGACGCAGATACGCAGCTCTCCGAAGCTAAGTGCCGGTCCCGGGCTTCTTTCGGCACAAACCGCTCTCAGGAGCTCCCTGCGCTCGCCACAATGCTCTGTGTGCGAAGAAGCCGCTTCTTCGCCTCCGGGAGAATCGGCGAGCGGCAGCTTCCCAAAGGCGAAGATGCAAGCTGCAGCACACAGGCACAGTGTGGGCAGCCTTCAGACTTCGAGAAAACAGTACTTTACCACTCTCCTGCCTTTTCCATGGTTATTCTATTGGAAAAGAACGAGGTTTGGACAACTACCTTTCATTCTTGCCAAACTCTTTGCAGACCCCCGTGCAAGCTTTAGAAGAAGATTTTGGATGTTTTCTTTCCTGGCAGAGTTTCTCCTTGCAAGATATGGTGGAAAAGCTTTTTGCTGAGTGTAGAGCGGCAAGACACGCAGAAGACGCAGATACGCAGCTCTCCGAAGCTAAGTGCCGGTCCCGGGCTTCTTTCGGCACAAACCGCTCTCAGGAGCTCCCTGCGCTCGCCACAATGCTCTGTGTGCGAAGAAGCCGCTTCTTCGCCTCCGGGAGAATCGGCGAGCGGCAGCTTCCCAAAGGCGAAGATGCAAGCTGCAGCACACAGGCACAGTGTGGGCAGCCTTCAGACTTCGAGAAAACAGTACTTTACCACTCTCCTGCCTTTTCCATGGTTATTCTATTGGAAAAGAACGAGTTTTGGACAACTACCTTTCATTCTTGCCAAACTCTTTGCAGACCCCCGTGCAAGCTTTAGAACAAGATTTTGGATGTTTTCTTTCCTGGCAGAGTTTCTCCTTGCAAGATATGGTGGAAAAGCTTTTTGCTGAGTGTAGAGCGGCAAGACACGCAGAAGACGCAGATACGCAGCTCTCCGAAGCTAAGTGCCGGTCCCGGGCTTCTTTCGGCACAAACCGCTCTCAGGAGCTCCCTGCGCTCGCCACAATGCTCTGTGTGCGAAGAAGCCGCTTCTTCGCCTCCGGGAGAATCGGCGAGCGGCAGCTTCCCAAAGGCGAAGATGCAAGCTGCAGCACACAGGCACAGTGTGGGCAGCCTTCAGACTTAGAGAAAACAGTACTTTACCACTCTCCTGCCTTTTCCATGGTTCTTCTATTGGAAAAGAACGAGTTTTGGACAACTACCTTTCATTCTTGCCAAACTCTTTGCAGACCCCCGTGCAAGCTTTAGAACAAGATTTTGGATGTTTTCTTTCCTGGCAGAGTTTCTCCTTGCAAGATATGGTGGAAAAGCTTTTTGCTGAGTGTAGAGCGGCAAGACACGCAGAAGACGCAGATACGCAGCTCTCCGAAGCTAAGTGCCGGTCCCGGGCTTCTTTCGGCACAAACCGCTCTCAGGAGCTCCCTGCGCTCGCCACAATGCTCTGTGTGCGAAGAAGCAGCTTCTTCGCCTCCTGGAGAATCGGCGAGCGGCAGCTTCCCAAAGGCGAAGATGCAAGCTGCAGCACACAGGCACAGTGTGGGCAGCCTTCAGACTTCGAGAAAACAGTACTTTACCACTCTCCTGCCTTTTCCATGGTTATTCTATTGGAAAAGAACGAGTTTTGGACAACTACCTTTCATTCTTGCCAAACTCTTTGCAGACCCCCGTGCAAGCTTTAGAAGAAGATTTTGGATGTTTTCTTTCCTGGCAGAGTTTCTCCTTGCAAGATATGGTGGAAAAGCTTTTTGCTGAGTGTAGAGCGGCAAGACACGCAGAAGACGCAGATACGCAGCTCTCCGAAGCTAAGTGCCGGTCCCGGGCTTCTTTCGGCACAAACCGCTCTCAGGAGCTCCCTGCGCTCGCCACAATGCTCTGTGTGCGAAGAAGCAGCTTCTTCGCCTCCGGGAGAATCGGCGAGCGGCAGCTTCCCAAAGGCGAAGATGCAAGCTGCAGCACACAGGCACAGTGTGGGCAGCCTTCAGACTTCGAGAAAACAGTACTTTACCACTCTCCTGCCTTTTCCATGGTTATTCTATTGGAAAAGAACGAGTTTTGGACAACTACCTTTCATTCTTGCCAAACTCTTTGCAGACCCCCGTGCAAGCTTTAGAACAAGATTTTGGATGTTTTCTTTCCTGGCAGAGTTTCTCCTTGCAAGATATGGTGGAAAAGCTTTTTGCTGAGTGTAGAGCGGCAAGACACGCAGAAGACGCAGATACGCAGCTCTCCGAAGCTAAGTGCCGGTCCCGGGCTTCTTTCGGCACAAACCGCTCTCAGGAGCTCCCTGCGCTCGCCACAATGCTCTGTGTGCGAAGAAGCCGCTTCTTCGCCTCCGGGAGAATCGGCGAGCGGCAGCTTCCCAAAGGCGAAGATGCAAGCTGCACCACACAGGCACAGTGTGGGCAGCCTTCAGACTTCGAGAAAACAGTACTTTACCACTCTCCTGCCTTTTCCATGGTTATTCTATTGGAAAAGAACGAGTTTTGGACAACTACCTTTCATTCTTGCCAAACGCTTTGCAGACCCCCGTGCAAGCTTTAGAAGAAGATTTTGGATGTTTTCTTTCCTGGCAGAGTTTCTCCTTGCAAGATATGGTGGAAAAGCTTTTTGCTGAGTGTAGAGCGGCAAGACACGCAGAAGACGCAGATACGCAGCTCTCCGAAGCTAAGTGCCGGTCCCGGGCTTCTTTCGGCACAAACCGCTCTCAGGAGCTCCCTGCGCTCGCCACAATGCTCTGTGTGCGAAGAAGCCGCTTCTTCGCCTCCGGGAGAATCGGCGAGCGGCAGCTTCCCAAAGGCGAAGATGCAAGCTGCACCACACAGGCACAGTGTGGGCAGCCTTCAGACTTCGAGAAAACAGTACTTTACCACTCTCCTGCCTTTTCCATGGTTATTCTATTGGAAAAGAACGAGTTTTGGACAACTACCTTTCATTCTTGCCAAACGCTTTGCAGACCCCCGTGCAAGCTTTAGAAGAAGATTTTGGATGTTTTCTTTCCTGGCAGAGTTTCTCCTTGCAAGATATGGTGGAAAAGCTTTTTACTGAGTGTAGAGCGGCAAGACACGCAGAAGACGCAGATACGCAGCTCTCCGAAGCTAAGTGCCGGTCCCGGGCTTCTTTCGGCACAAACCGCTCTCAGGAGCTCCCTGCGCTCGCCACAATGCTCTGTGTGCGAAGAAGCCGCTTCTTCGCCTCCGGGAGAATCGGCGAGCGGCAGCTTCCCAAAGGCGAAGATGCAAGCTGCAGCACACAGGCACAGTGTGGGCAGCCTTCAGACTTCGAGAAAACAGTACTTTACCACTCTCCTGCCTTTTCCATGGTTATTCTATTGGAAAAGAACGAGTTTTGGACAACTACCTTTCATTCTTGCCAAACTCTTTGCAGACCCCCGTGCAAGCTTTAGAACAAGATTTTGGATGTTTTCTTTCCTGGCAGAGTTTCTCCTTGCAAGATATGGTGGAAAAGCTTTTTGCTGAGTGTAGAGCGGCAAGACACGCAGAAGACGCAGATACGCAGCTCTCCGAAGCTAAGTGCCGGTCCCGGGCTTCTTTCGGCACAAACCGCTCTCAGGAGCTCCCTGCGCTCGCCACAATGCTCTGTGTGCGAAGAAGCCGCTTCTTCGCCTCCGGGAGAATCGGCGAGCGGCAGCTTCCCAAAGGCGAAGATGCAAGCTGCAGCACACAGGCACAGTGTGGGCAGCCTTCAGACTTCGAGAAAACAGTACTTTACCACTCTCCTGCCTTTTCCATGGTTATTCTATTGGAAAAGAACGAGTTTTGGACAACTACCTTTCATTCTTGCCAAACTCTTTGCAGACCCCCGTGCAAGCTTTAGAACAAGATTTTGGATGTTTTCTTTCCTGGCAGAGTTTCTCCTTGCAAGATATGGTGGAAAAGCTTTTTGCTGAGTGTAGAGCGGCAAGACACGCAGAAGACGCAGATACGCAGCTCTCCGAAGCTAAGTGCCGGTCCCGGGCTTCTTTCGGCACAAACCGCTCTCAGGAGCTCCCTGCGCTCGCCACAATGCTCTGTGTGCGAAGAAGCCGCTTCTTCGCCTCCGGGAGAATCGGCGAGCGGCAGCTTCCCAAAGGCGAAGATGCAAGCTGCAGCACACAGGCACAGTGTGGGCAGCCTTCAGACTTCGAGAAAACAGTACTTTACCACTCTCCTGCCTTTTCCATGGTTATTCTATTGGAAAAGAACGAGGTTTGGACAACTACCTTTCATTCTTGCCAAACGCTTTGCAGACCCCCGTGCAAGCTTTAGAAGAAGATTTTGGATGTTTTCTTTCCTGGCAGAGTTTCTCCTTGCAAGATATGGTGGAAAAGCTTTTTGCTGAGTGTAGAGCGGCAAGACACGCAGAAGACGCAGATACGCAGCTCTCCGAAGCTAAGTGCCGGTCCCGGGCTTCTTTCGGCACAAACCGCTCTCAGGAGCTCCCTGCGCTCGCCACAATGCTCTGTGTGCGAAGAAGCCGCTTCTTCGCCTCCGGGAGAATCGGCGAGCGGCAGCTTCCCAAAGGCGAAGATGCAAGCTGCAGCACACAGGCACAGTGTGGGCAGCCTTCAGACTTCGAGAAAACAGTACTTTACCACTCTCCTGCCTTTTCCATGGTTATTCTATTGGAAAAGAACGAGTTTTGGACAACTACCTTTCATTCTTGCCAAACTCTTTGCAGACCCCCGTGCAAGCTTTAGAACAAGATTTTGGATGTTTTCTTTCCTGGCAGAGTTTCTCCTTGCAAGATATGGTGGAAAAGCTTTTTGCTGAGTGTAGAGCGGCAAGACACGCAGAAGACGCAGATACGCAGCTCTCCGAAGCTAAGTGCCGGTCCCGGGCTTCTTTCGGCACAAACCGCTCTCAGGAGCTCCCTGCGCTCGCCACAATGCTCTGTGTGCGAAGAAGCCGCTTCTTCGCCTCCGGGAGAATCGGCGAGCGGCAGCTTCCCAAAGGCGAAGATGCAAGCTGCAGCACACAGGCACAGTGTGGGCAGCCTTCAGACTTAGAGAAAACAGTACTTTACCACTCTCCTGCCTTTTCCATGGTTATTCTATTGGAAAAGAACGAGTTTTGGACAACTACCTTTCATTCTTGCCAAACTCTTTGCAGACCCCCGTGCAAGCTTTAGAACAAGATTTTGGATGTTTTCTTTCCTGGCAGAGTTTCTCCTTGCAAGATATTGTGGAAAAGCTTTTTGCTGAGTGTAGAGCGGCAAGACACGCAGAAGACGCAGATACGCAGCTCTCCGAAGCTAAGTGCCGGTCCCGGGCTTCTTTCGGCACAAACCGCTCTCAGGAGCTCCCTGCGCTCGCCACAATGCTCTGTGTGCGAAGAAGCAGCTTCTTCGCCTCCTGGAGAATCGGCGAGCGGCAGCTTCCCAAAGGCGAAGATGCAAGCTGCAGCACACAGGCACAGTGTGGGCAGCCTTCAGACTTCGAGAAAACAGTACTTTACCACTCTCCTGCCTTTTCCATGGTTATTCTATTGGAAAAGAACGAGTTTTGGACAACTACCTTTCATTCTTGCCAAACTCTTTGCAGACCCCCGTGCAAGCTTTAGAAGAAGATTTTGGATGTTTTCTTTCCTGGCAGAGTTTCTCCTTGCAAGATATGGTGGAAAAGCTTTTTGCTGAGTGTAGAGCGGCAAGACACGCAGAAGACGCAGATACGCAGCTCTCCGAAGCTAAGTGCCGGTCCCGGGCTTCTTTCGGCACAAACCGCTCTCAGGAGCTCCCTGCGCTCGCCACAATGCTCTGTGTGCGAAGAAGCAGCTTCTTCGCCTCCGGGAGAATCGGCGAGCGGCAGCTTCCCAAAGGCGAAGATGCAAGCTGCAGCACACAGGCACAGTGTGGGCAGCCTTCAGACTTAGAGAAAACAGTACTTTACCACTCTCCTGCCTTTTCCATGGTTATTCTATTGGAAAAGAACGAGTTTTGGACAACTACCTTTCATTCTTGCCAAACTCTTTGCAGACCCCCGTGCAAGCTTTAGAACAAGATTTTGGATGTTTTCTTTCCTGGCAGAGTTTCTCCTTGCAAGATATGGTGGAAAAGCTTTTTGCTGAGTGTAGAGCGGCAAGACACGCAGAAGACGCAGATACGCAGCTCTCCGAAGCTAAGTGCCGGTCCCGGGCTTCTTTCGGCACAAACCGCTCTCAGGAGCTCCCTGCGCTCGCCACAATGCTCTGTGTGCGAAGAAGCCGCTTCTTCGCCTCCGGGAGAATCGGCGAGCGGCAGCTTCCCAAAGGCGAAGATGCAAGCTGCACCACACAGGCACAGTGTGGGCAGCCTTCAGACTTCGAGAAAACAGTACTTTACCACTCTCCTGCCTTTTCCATGGTTATTCTATTGGAAAAGAACGAGTTTTGGACAACTACCTTTCATTCTTGCCAAACGCTTTGCAGACCCCCGTGCAAGCTTTAGAAGAAGATTTTGGATGTTTTCTTTCCTGGCAGAGTTTCTCCTTGCAAGATATGGTGGAAAAGCTTTTTGCTGAGTGTAGAGCGGCAAGACACGCAGAAGACGCAGATACGCAGCTCTCCGAAGCTAAGTGCCGGTCCCGGGCTTCTTTCGGCACAAACCGCTCTCAGGAGCTCCCTGCGCTCGCCACAATGCTCTGTGTGCGAAGAAGCCGCTTCTTCGCCTCCGGGAGAATCGGCGAGCGGCAGCTTCCCAAAGGCGAAGATGCAAGCTGCACCACACAGGCACAGTGTGGGCAGCCTTCAGACTTCGAGAAAACAGTACTTTACCACTCTCCTGCCTTTTCCATGGTTATTCTATTGGAAAAGAACGAGTTTTGGACAACTACCTTTCATTCTTGCCAAACGCTTTGCAGACCCCCGTGCAAGCTTTAGAACAAGATTTTGGATGTTTTCTTTCCTGGCAGAGTTTCTCCTTGCAAGATATGGTGGAAAAGCTTTTTACTGAGTGTAGAGCGGCAAGACACGCAGAAGACGCAGATACGCAGCTCTCCGAAGCTAAGTGCCGGTCCCGGGCTTCTTTCGGCACAAACCGCTCTCAGGAGCTCCCTGCGCTCGCCACAATGCTCTGTGTGCGAAGAAGCCGCTTCTTCGCCTCCTGGAGAATCGGCGAGCGGCAGCTTCCCAAAGGCGAAGATGCAAGCTGCACCACACAGGCACAGTGTGGGCAGCCTTCAGACTTCGAGAA
Source organism: Molothrus aeneus (assembly GCF_037042795.1). Lineage (NCBI taxonomy): Eukaryota > Metazoa > Chordata > Aves > Passeriformes > Icteridae > Molothrus > Molothrus aeneus. The sequence goes on along the minus strand of NW_027098893.1, from coordinate 129,835 downwards.
AACAGTACTTTACCACTCTCCTGCCTTTTCCATGGTTATTCTATTGGAAAAGAACGAGTTTTGGACAACTACCTTTCATTCTTGCCAAACTCTTTGCAGACCCCCGTGCAAGCTTTAGAACAAGATTTTGGATGTTTTCTTTCCTGGCAGAGTTTCTCCTTGCAAGATATGGTGGAAAAGCTTTTTGCTGAGTGTAGAGCGGCAAGACACGCAGAAGACGCAGATACGCAGCTCTCCGAAGCTAAGTGCCGGTCCCGGGCTTCTTTCGGCACAAACCGCTCTCAGGAGCTCCCTGCGCTCGCCACAATGCTCTGTGTGCGAAGAAGCCGCTTCTTCGCCTCCGGGAGAATCGGCGAGCGGCAGCTTCCCAAAGGCGAAGATGCAAGCTGCAGCACACAGGCACAGTGTGGGCAGCCTTCAGACTTAGAGAAAACAGTACTTTACCACTCTCCTGCCTTTTCCATGGTTATTCTATTGGAAAAGAACGAGTTTTGGACAACTACCTTTCATTCTTGCCAAACTCTTTGCAGACCCCCGTGCAAGCTTTAGAACAAGATTTTGGATGTTTTCTTTCCTGGCAGAGTTTCTCCTTGCAAGATATGGTGGAAAAGCTTTTTGCTGAGTGTAGAGCGGCAAGACACGCAGAAGACGCAGATACGCAGCTCTCCGAAGCTAAGTGCCGGTCCCGGGCTTCTTTCGGCACAAACCGCTCTCAGGAGCTCCCTGCGCTCGCCACAATGCTCTGTGTGCGAAGAAGCCGCTTCTTCGCCTCCGGGAGAATCGGCGAGCGGCAGCTTCCCAAAGGCGAAGATGCAAGCTGCAGCACGCAGGCACAGTGTGGGCAGCCTTCAGACTTAGAGAAAACAGTACTTTACCACTCTCCTGCCTTTTTCATGGTTATTCTATTGGAAAAGAACGAGTTTTGGACAACTACCTTTCATTCTTGCCAAACTCTTTGCAGACCCCCGTGCAAGCTTTAGAACAAGATTTTGGATGTTTTCTTTCCTGGCAGAGTTTCTCCTTGCAAGATATTGTGGAAAAGCTTTTTGCTGAGTGTAGAGCGGCAAGACACGCAGAAGACGCAGATACGCAGCTCTCCGAAGCTAAGTGCCGGTCCCGGGCTTCTTTCGGCACAAACCGCTCTCAGGAGCTCCCTGCGCTCGCCACAATGCTCTGTGTGCGAAGAAGCAGCTTCTTCGCCTCCTGGAGAATCGGCGAGCGGCAGCTTCCCAAAGGCGAAGATGCAAGCTGCAGCACACAGGCACAGTGTGGGCAGCCTTCAGACTTCGAGAAAACAGTACTTTACCACTCTCCTGCCTTTTCCATGGTTATTCTATTGGAAAAGAACGAGTTTTGGACAACTACCTTTCATTCTTGCCAAACTCTTTGCAGACCCCCGTGCAAGCTTTAGAACAAGATTTTGGATGTTTTCTTTCCTGGCAGAGTTTCTCCTTGCAAGATATGGTGGAAAAGCTTTTTGCTGAGTGTAGAGCGGCAAGACACGCAGAAGACGCAGATACGCAGCTCTCCGAAGCTAAGTGCCGGTCCCGGGCTTCTTTCGGCACAAACCGCTCTCAGGAGCTCCCTGCGCTCGCCACAATGCTCTGTGTGCGAAGAAGCCGCTTCTTCGCCTCCGGGAGAATCGGCGAGCGGCAGCTTCCCAAAGGCGAAGATGCAAGCTGCAGCACACAGGCACAGTGTGGGCAGCCTTCAGACTTCGAGAAAACAGTACTTTACCACTCTCCTGCCTTTTCCATGGTTATTCTATTGGAAAAGAACGAGTTTTGGACAACTACCTTTCATTCTTGCCAAACTCTTTGCAGACCCCCGTGCAAGCTTTAGAACAAGATTTTGGATGTTTTCTTTCCTGGCAGAGTTTCTCCTTGCAAGATATGGTGGAAAAGCTTTTTGCTGAGTGTAGAGCGGCAAGACACGCAGAAGACGCAGATACGCAGCTCTCCGAAGCTAAGTGTCGGTCCCGGGCTTCTTTCGGCACAAACCGCTCTCAGGAGCTCCCTGCGCTCGCCACAATGCTCTGTGTGCGAAGAAGCCGCTTCTTCGCCTCCGGGAGAATCGGCGAGCGGCAGCTTCCCAAAGGCGAAGATGCAAGCTGCAGCACACAGGCACAGTGTGGGCAGCCTTCAAACTTAGAGAAAACAGTACTTTACCACTCTCCTGCCTTTTCCATGGTTATTCTATTGGAAAAGAACGAGTTTTGGACAACTACCTTTCATTCTTGCCAAACTCTTTGCAGACCCCCGTGCAAGCTTTAGAACAAGATTTTGGATGTTTTCTTTCCTGGCAGAGTTTCTCCTTGCAAGATATGGTGGAAAAGCTTTTTGCTGAGTGTAGAGCGGCAAGACACGCAGAAGACGCAGATACGCAGCTCTCCGAAGCTAAGTGCCGGTCCCGGGCTTCTTTCGGCACAAACCGCTCTCAGGAGCTCCCTGCGCTCGCCACAATGCTCTGTGTGCGAAGAAGCCGCTTCTTCGCCTCCGGGAGAATCGGCGAGCGGCAGCTTCCCAAAGGCGAAGATGCAAGCTGCAGCACGCAGGCACAGTGTGGGCAGCCTTCAGACTTAGAGAAAACAGTACTTTACCACTCTCCTGCCTTTTTCATGGTTATTCTATTGGAAAAGAACGAGTTTTGGACAACTACCTTTCATTCTTGCCAAACTCTTTGCAGACCCCCGTGCAAGCTTTAGAACAAGATTTTGGATGTTTTCTTTCCTGGCAGAGTTTCTCCTTGCAAGATATTGTGGAAAAGCTTTTTGCTGAGTGTAGAGCGGCAAGACACGCAGAAGACGCAGATACGCAGCTCTCCGAAGCTAAGTGCCGGTCCCGGGCTTCTTTCGGCACAAACCGCTCTCAGGAGCTCCCTGCGCTCGCCACAATGCTCTGTGTGCGAAGAAGCAGCTTCTTCGCCTCCTGGAGAATCGGCGAGCGGCAGCTTCCCAAAGGCGAAGATGCAAGCTGCAGCACACAGGCACAGTGTGGGCAGCCTTCAGACTTCGAGAAAACAGTACTTTACCACTCTCCTGCCTTTTCCATGGTTATTCTATTGGAAAAGAACGAGTTTTGGACAACTACCTTTCATTCTTGCCAAACTCTTTGCAGACCCCCGTGCAAGCTTTAGAACAAGATTTTGGATGTTTTCTTTCCTGGCAGAGTTTCTCCTTGCAAGATATGGTGGAAAAGCTTTTTGCTGAGTGTAGAGCGGCAAGACACGCAGAAGACGCAGATACGCAGCTCTCCGAAGCTAAGTGCCGGTCCCGGGCTTCTTTCGGCACAAACCGCTCTCAGGAGCTCCCTGCGCTCGCCACAATGCTCTGTGTGCGAAGAAGCCGCTTCTTCGCCTCCGGGAGAATCGGCGAGCGGCAGCTTCCCAAAGGCGAAGATGCAAGCTGCAGCACACAGGCACAGTGTGGGCAGCCTTCAGACTTCGAGAAAACAGTACTTTACCACTCTCCTGCCTTTTCCATGGTTATTCTATTGGAAAAGAACGAGTTTTGGACAACTACCTTTCATTCTTGCCAAACTCTTTGCAGACCCCCGTGCAAGCTTTAGAACAAGATTTTGGATGTTTTCTTTCCTGGCAGAGTTTCTCCTTGCAAGATATGGTGGAAAAGCTTTTTGCTGAGTGTAGAGCGGCAAGACACGCAGAAGACGCAGATACGCAGCTCTCCGAAGCTAAGTGTCGGTCCCGGGCTTCTTTCGGCACAAACCGCTCTCAGGAGCTCCCTGCGCTCGCCACAATGCTCTGTGTGCGAAGAAGCCGCTTCTTCGCCTCCGGGAGAATCGGCGAGCGGCAGCTTCCCAAAGGCGAAGATGCAAGCTGCAGCACACAGGCACAGTGTGGGCAGCCTTCAAACTTAGAGAAAACAGTACTTTACCACTCTCCTGCCTTTTCCATGGTTATTCTATTGGAAAAGAACGAGTTTTGGACAACTACCTTTCATTCTTGCCAAACTCTTTGCAGACCCCCGTGCAAGCTTTAGAACAAGATTTTGGATGTTTTCTTTCCTGGCAGAGTTTCTCCTTGCAAGATATGGTGGAAAAGCTTTTTGCTGAGTGTAGAGCGGCAAGACACGCAGAAGACGCAGATACGCAGCTCTCCGAAGCTAAGTGCCGGTCCCGGGCTTCTTTCGGCACAAACCGCTCTCAGGAGCTCCCTGCGCTCGCCACAATGCTCTGTGTGCGAAGAAGCCGCTTCTTCGCCTCCGGGAGAATCGGCGAGCGGCAGCTTCCCAAAGGCGAAGATGCAAGCTGCACCACACAGGCACAGTGTGGGCAGCCTTCAGACTTCGAGAAAACAGTACTTTACCACTCTCCTGCCTTTTCCATGGTTATTCTATTGGAAAAGAACGAGTTTTGGACAACTACCTTTCATTCTTGCCAAACGCTTTGCAGACCCCCGTGCAAGCTTTAGAAGAAGATTTTGGATGTTTTCTTTCCTGGCAGAGTTTCTCCTTGCAAGATATGGTGGAAAAGCTTTTTGCTGAGTGTAGAGCGGCAAGACACGCAGAAGACGCAGATACGCAGCTCTCCGAAGCTAAGTGCCGGTCCCGGGCTTCTTTCGGCACAAACCGCTCTCAGGAGCTCCCTGCGCTCGCCACAATGCTCTGTGTGCGAAGAAGCCGCTTCTTCGCCTCCGGGAGAATCGGCGAGCGGCAGCTTCCCAAAGGCGAAGATGCAAGCTGCAGCACACAGGCACAGTGTGGGCAGCCTTCAGACTTCGAGAAAACAGTACTTTACCACTCTCCTGCCTTTTCCATGGTTATTCTATTGGAAAAGAACGAGTTTTGGACAACTACCTTTCATTCTTGCCAAACTCTTTGCAGACCCCCGTGCAAGCTTTAGAAGAAGATTTTGGATGTTTTCTTTCCTGGCAGAGTTTCTCCTTGCAAGATATGGTGGAAAAGCTTTTTGCTGAGTGTAGAGCGGCAAGACACGCAGAAGACGCAGATACGCAGCTCTCCGAAGCTAAGTGCCGGTCCCGGGCTTCTTTCGGCACAAACCGCTCTCAGGAGCTCCCTGCGCTCGCCACAATGCTCTGTGTGCGAAGAAGCCGCTTCTTCGCCTCCGGGAGAATCGGCGAGCGGCAGCTTCCCAAAGGCGAAGATGCAAGCTGCAGCACACAGGCACAGTGTGGGCAGCCTTCAGACTTAGAGAAAACAGTACTTTACCACTCTCCTGCCTTTTCCATGGTTATTCTATTGGAAAAGAACGAGTTTTGGACAACTACCTTTCATTCTTGCCAAACTCTTTGCAGACCCCCGTGCAAGCTTTAGAACAAGATTTTGGATGTTTTCTTTCCTGGCAGAGTTTCTCCTTGCAAGATATGGTGGAAAAGCTTTTTGCTGAGTGTAGAGCGGCAAGACACGCAGAAGACGCAGATACGCAGCTCTCCGAAGCTAAGTGCCGGTCCCGGGCTTCTTTCGGCACAAACCGCTCTCAGGAGCTCCCTGCGCTCGCCACAATGCTCTGTGTGCGAAGAAGCAGCTTCTTCGCCTCCTGGAGAATCGGCGAGCGGCAGCTTCCCAAAGGCGAAGATGCAAGCTGCAGCACACAGGCACAGTGTGGGCAGCCTTCAGACTTCGAGAAAACAGTACTTTACCACTCTCCTGCCTTTTCCATGGTTATTCTATTGGAAAAGAACGAGTTTTGGACAACTACCTTTCATTCTTGCCAAACTCTTTGCAGACCCCCGTGCAAGCTTTAGAAGAAGATTTTGGATGTTTTCTTTCCTGGCAGAGTTTCTCCTTGCAAGATATGGTGGAAAAGCTTTTTGCTGAGTGTAGAGCGGCAAGACACGCAGAAGACGCAGATACGCAGCTCTCCGAAGCTAAGTGCCGGTCCCGGGCTTCTTTCGGCACAAACCGCTCTCAGGAGCTCCCTGCGCTCGCCACAATGCTCTGTGTGCGAAGAAGCAGCTTCTTCGCCTCCGGGAGAATCGGCGAGCGGCAGCTTCCCAAAGGCGAAGATGCAAGCTGCAGCACACAGGCACAGTGTGGGCAGCCTTCAGACTTAGAGAAAACAGTACTTTACCACTCTCCTGCCTTTTCCATGGTTATTCTATTGGAAAAGAACGAGTTTTGGACAACTACCTTTCATTCTTGCCAAACTCTTTGCAGACCCCCGTGCAAGCTTTAGAACAAGATTTTGGATGTTTTCTTTCCTGGCAGAGTTTCTCCTTGCAAGATATGGTGGAAAAGCTTTTTGCTGAGTGTAGAGCGGCAAGACACGCAGAAGACGCAGATACGCAGCTCTCCGAAGCTAAGTGCCGGTCCCGGGCTTCTTTCGGCACAAACCGCTCTCAGGAGCTCCCTGCGCTCGCCACAATGCTCTGTGTGCGAAGAAGCCGCTTCTTCGCCTCCGGGAGAATCGGCGAGCGGCAGCTTCCCAAAGGCGAAGATGCAAGCTGCACCACACAGGCACAGTGTGGGCAGCCTTCAGACTTCGAGAAAACAGTACTTTACCACTCTCCTGCCTTTTCCATGGTTATTCTATTGGAAAAGAATGAGTTTTGGACAACTACCTTTCATTCTTGCCAAACGCTTTGCAGACCCCCGTGCAAGCTTTAGAAGAAGATTTTGGATGTTTTCTTTCCTGGCAGAGTTTCTCCTTGCAAGATATGGTGGAAAAGCTTTTTGCTGAGTGTAGAGCGGCAAGACACGCAGAAGACGCAGATACGCAGCTCTCCGAAGCTAAGTGCCGGTCCCGGGCTTCTTTCGGCACAAACCGCTCTCAGGAGCTCCCTGCGCTCGCCACAATGCTCTGTGTGCGAAGAAGCCGCTTCTTCGCCTCCGGGAGAATCGGCGAGCGGCAGCTTCCCAAAGGCGAAGATGCAAGCTGCACCACACAGGCACAGTGTGGGCAGCCTTCAGACTTCGAGAAAACAGTACTTTACCACTCTCCTGCCTTTTCCATGGTTATTCTATTGGAAAAGAACGAGTTTTGGACAACTACCTTTCATTCTTGCCAAACGCTTTGCAGACCCCCGTGCAAGCTTTAGAAGAAGATTTTGGATGTTTTCTTTCCTGGCAGAGTTTCTCCTTGCAAGATATGGTGGAAAAGCTTTTTGCTGAGTGTAGAGCGGCAAGACACGCAGAAGACGCAGATACGCAGCTCTCCGAAGCTAAGTGCCGGTCCCGGGCTTCTTTCGGCACAAACCGCTCTCAGGAGCTCCCTGCGCTCGCCACAATGCTCTGTGTGCGAAGAAGCCGCTTCTTCGCCTCCGGGAGAATCGGCGAGCGGCAGCTTCCCAAAGGCGAAGATGCAAGCTGCAGCACACAGGCACAGTGTGGGCAGCCTTCAGACTTCGAGAAAACAGTACTTTACCACTCTCCTGCCTTTTCCATGGTTATTCTATTGGAAAAGAACGAGTTTTGGACAACTACCTTTCATTCTTGCCAAACTCTTTGCAGACCCCCGTGCAAGCTTTAGAACAAGATTTTGGATGTTTTCTTTCCTGGCAGAGTTTCTCCTTGCAAGATATGGTGGAAAAGCTTTTTGCTGAGTGTAGAGCGGCAAGACACGCAGAAGACGCAGATACGCAGCTCTCCGAAGCTAAGTGCCGGTCCCGGGCTTCTTTCGGCACAAACCGCTCTCAGGAGCTCCCTGCGCTCGCCACAATGCTCTGTGTGCGAAGAAGCCGCTTCTTCGCCTCCGGGAGAATCGGCGAGCGGCAGCTTCCCAAAGGCGAAGATGCAAGCTGCAGCACACAGGCACAGTGTGGGCAGCCTTCAGACTTAGAGAAAACAGTACTTTACCACTCTCCTGCCTTTTCCATGGTTATTCTATTGGAAAAGAACGAGTTTTGGACAACTACCTTTCATTCTTGCCAAACTCTTTGCAGACCCCCGTGCAAGCTTTAGAACAAGATTTTGGATGTTTTCTTTCCTGGCAGAGTTTCTCCTTGCAAGATATGGTGGAAAAGCTTTTTGCTGAGTGTAGAGCGGCAAGACACGCAGAAGACGCAGATACGCAGCTCTCCGAAGCTAAGTGCCGGTCCCGGGCTTCTTTCGGCACAAACCGCTCTCAGGAGCTCCCTGCGCTCGCCACAATGCTCTGTGTGCGAAGAAGCAGCTTCTTCGCCTCCTGGAGAATCGGCGAGCGGCAGCTTCCCAAAGGCGAAGATGCAAGCTGCAGCACACAGGCACAGTGTGGGCAGCCTTCAGACTTCGAGAAAACAGTACTTTACCACTCTCCTGCCTTTTCCATGGTTATTCTATTGGAAAAGAACGAGTTTTGGACAACTACCTTTCATTCTTGCCAAACTCTTTGCAGACCCCCGTGCAAGCTTTAGAACAAGATTTTGGATGTTTTCTTTCCTGGCAGAGTTTCTCCTTGCAAGATATGGTGGAAAAGCTTTTTGCTGAGTGTAGAGCGGCAAGACACGCAGAAGACGCAGATACGCAGCTCTCCGAAGCTAAGTGCCGGTCCCGGGCTTCTTTCGGCACAAACCGCTCTCAGGAGCTCCCTGCGCTCGCCACAATGCTCTGTGTGCGAAGAAGCAGCTTCTTCGCCTCCGGGAGAATCGGCGAGCGGCAGCTTCCCAAAGGCGAAGATGCAAGCTGCAGCACACAGGCACAGTGTGGGCAGCCTTCAGACTTAGAGAAAACAGTACTTTACCACTCTCCTGCCTTTTCCATGGTTATTCTATTGGAAAAGAACGAGTTTTGGACAACTACCTTTCATTCTTGCCAAACTCTTTGCAGACCCCCGTGCAAGCTTTAGAACAAGATTTTGGATGTTTTCTTTCCTGGCAGAGTTTCTCCTTGCAAGATATGGTGGAAAAGCTTTTTGCTGAGTGTAGAGCGGCAAGACACGCAGAAGACGCAGATACGCAGCTCTCCGAAGCTAAGTGCCGGTCCCGGGCTTCTTTCGGCACAAACCGCTCTCAGGAGCTCCCTGCGCTCGCCACAATGCTCTGTGTGCGAAGAAGCCGCTTCTTCGCCTCCGGGAGAATCGGCGAGCGGCAGCTTCCCAAAGGCGAAGATGCAAGCTGCAGCACACAGGCACAGTGTGGGCAGCCCTCAGACTTAGAGAAAACAGTACTTTACCACTCTCCTGCCTTTTCCATGGTTATTCTATTGGAAAAGAACGAGTTTTGGACAACTACCTTTCATTCTTGCCAAACTCTTTGCAGACCCCCGTGCAAGCTTTAGAACAAGATTTTGGATGTTTTCTTTCCTGGCAGAGTTTCTCCTTGCAAGATATGGTGGAAAAGCTTTTTGCTGAGTGTAGAGCGGCAAGACACGCAGAAGACGCAGATACGCAGCTCTCCGAAGCTAAGTGCCGGTCCCGGGCTTCTTTCGGCACAAACCGCTCTCAGGAGCTCCCTGCGCTCGCCACAATGCTCTGTGTGCGAAGAAGCCGCTTCTTCGCCTCCGGGAGAATCGGCGAGCGGCAGCTTCCCAAAGGCGAAGATGCAAGCTGCAGCACGCAGGCACAGTGTGGGCAGCCTTCAGACTTAGAGAAAACAGTACTTTACCACTCTCCTGCCTTTTCCATGGTTATTCTATTGGAAAAGAACGAGTTTTGGACAACTACCTTTCATTCTTGCCAAACTCTTTGCAGACCCCCGTGCAAGCTTTAGAACAAGATTTTGGATGTTTTCTTTCCTGGCAGAGTTTCTCCTTGCAAGATATGGTGGAAAAGCTTTTTGCTGAGTGTAGAGCGGCAAGACACGCAGAAGACGCAGATACGCAGCTCTCCGAAGCTAAGTGCCGGTCCCGGGCTTCTTTCGGCACAAACCGCTCTCAGGAGCTCCCTGCGCTCGCCACAATGCTCTGTGTGCGAAGAAGCAGCTTCTTCGCCTCCTGGAGAATCGGCGAGCGGCAGCTTCCCAAAGGCGAAGATGCAAGCTGCAGCACGCAGGCGCAGTGTGGGCAGCCTTCAGACTTAGAGAAAACAGTACTTTACCACTCTCCTGCCTTTTCCATGGTTATTCTATTGGAAAAGAACGAGTTTTGGACAACTACCTTTCATTCTTGCCAAACTCTTTGCAGACCCCCGTGCAAGCTTTAGAAGAAGATTTTGGATGTTTTCTTTCCTGGCAGAGTTTCTCCTTGCAAGATATGGTGGAAAAGCTTTTTGCTGAGTGTAGAGCGGCAAGACACGCAGAAGACGCAGATACGCAGCTCTCCGAAGCTAAGTGCCGGTCCCGGGCTTCTTTCGGCACAAACCGCTCTCAGGAGCTCCCTGCGCTCGCCACAATGCTCTGTGTGCGAAGAAGCCGCTTCTTCGCCTCCGGGAGAATCGGCGAGCGGCAGCTTCCCAAAGGCGAAGATGCAAGCTGCAGCACACAGGCACAGTGTGGGCAGCCTTCAGACTTAGAGAAAACAGTACTTTACCACTCTCCTGCCTTTTCCATGGTTATTCTATTGGAAAAGAACGAGTTTTGGACAACTACCTTTCATTCTTGCCAAACTCTTTGCAGACCCCCGTGCAAGCTTTAGAACAAGATTTTGGATGTTTTCTTTCCTGGCAGAGTTTCTCCTTGCAAGATATGGTGGAAAAGCTTTTTGCTGAGTGTAGAGCGGCAAGACACGCAGAAGACGCAGATACGCAGCTCTCCGAAGCTAAGTGCCGGTCCCGGGCTTCTTTCGGCACAAACCGCTCTCAGGAGCTCCCTGCGCTCGCCACAATGCTCTGTGTGCGAAGAAGCCGCTTCTTCGCCTCCGGGAGAATCGGCGAGCGGCAGCTTCCCAAAGGCGAAGATGCAAGCTGCAGCACACAGGCACAGTGTGGGCAGCCTTCAGACTTCGAGAAAACAGTACTTTACCACTCTCCTGCCTTTTCCATGGTTATTCTATTGGAAAAGAACGAGTTTTGGACAACTACCTTTCATTCTTGCCAAACTCTTTGCAGACCCCCGTGCAAGCTTTAGAACAAGATTTTGGATGTTTTCTTTCCTGGCAGAGTTTCTCCTTGCAAGATATGGTGGAAAAGCTTTTTGCTGAGTGTAGAGCGGCAAGACACGCAGAAGACGCAGATACGCAGCTCTCCGAAGCTAAGTGCCGGTCCCGGGCTTCTTTCGGCACAAACCGCTCTCAGGAGCTCCCTGCGCTCGCCACAATGCTCTGTGTGCGAAGAAGCCGCTTCTTCGCCTCCTGGAGAATCGGCGAGCGGCAGCTTCCCAAAGGCGAAGATGCAAGCTGCAGCACACAGGCACAGTGTGGGCAGCCTTCAGACTTCGAGAAAACAGTACTTTACCACTCTCCTGCCTTTTCCATGGTTATTCTATTGGAAAAGAACGAGTTTTGGACAACTACCTTTCATTCTTGCCAAACTCTTTGCAGACCCCCGTGCAAGCTTTAGAACAAGATTTTGGATGTTTTCTTTCCTGGCAGAGTTTCTCCTTGCAAGATATGGTGGAAAAGCTTTTTGCTGAGTGTAGAGCGGCAAGACACGCAGAAGACGCAGATACGCAGCTCTCCGAAGCTAAGTGCCGGTCCCGGGCTTCTTTCGGCACAAACCGCTCTCAGGAGCTCCCTGCGCTCGCCACAATGCTCTGTGTGCGAAGAAGCCGCTTCTTCGCCTCCGGGAGAATCGGCGAGCGGCAGCTTCCCAAAGGCGAAGATGCAAGCTGCAGCACACAGGCACAGTGTGGGCAGCCTTCAGACTTCGAGAAAACAGTACTTTACCACTCTCCTGCCTTTTCCATGGTTATTCTATTGGAAAAGAACGAGTTTTGGACAACTACCTTTCATTCTTGCCAAACTCTTTGCAGACCCCCGTGCAAGCTTTAGAACAAGATTTTGGATGTTTTCTTTCCTGGCAGAGTTTCTCCTTGCAAGATATGGTGGAAAAGCTTTTTGCTGAGTGTAGAGCGGCAAGACACGCAGAAGACGCAGATACGCAGCTCTCCGAAGCTAAGTGCCGGTCCCGGGCTTCTTTCGGCACAAACCGCTCTCAGGAGCTCCCTGCGCTCGCCACAATGCTCTGTGTGCGAAGAAGCCGCTTCTTCGCCTCCGGGAGAATCGGCGAGCGGCAGCTTCCCAAAGGCGAAGATGCAAGCTGCAGCACACAGGCACAGTGTGGGCAGCCTTCAGACTTAGAGAAAACAGTACTTTACCACTCTCCTGCCTTTTCCATGGTTATTCTATTGGAAAAGAACGAGTTTTGGACAACTACCTTTCATTCTTGCCAAACTCTTTGCAGACCCCCGTGCAAGCTTTAGAACAAGATTTTGGATGTTTTCTTTCCTGGCAGAGTTTCTCCTTGCAAGATATGGTGGAAAAGCTTTTTGCTGAGTGTAGAGCGGCAAGACACGCAGAAGACGCAGATACGCAGCTCTCCGAAGCTAAGTGCCGGTCCCGGGCTTCTTTCGGCACAAACCGCTCTCAGGAGCTCCCTGCGCTCGCCACAATGCTCTGTGTGCGAAGAAGCCGCTTCTTCGCCTCCTGGAGAATCGGCGAGCGGCAGCTTCCCAAAGGCGAAGATGCAAGCTGCAGCACACAGGCACAGTGTGGGCAGCCTTCAGACTTCGAGAAAACAGTACTTTACCACTCTCCTGCCTTTTCCATGGTTATTCTATTGGAAAAGAACGAGTTTTGGACAACTACCTTTCATTCTTGCCAAACTCTTTGCAGACCCCCGTGCAAGCTTTAGAACAAGATTTTGGATGTTTTCTTTCCTGGCAGAGTTTCTCCTTGCAAGATATGGTGGAAAAGCTTTTTGCTGAGTGTAGAGCGGCAAGACACGCAGAAGACGCAGATACGCAGCTCTCCGAAGCTAAGTGCCGGTCCCGGGCTTCTTTCGGCACAAACCGCTCTCAGGAGCTCCCTGCGCTCGCCACAATGCTGTGTGTGCGAAGAAGCCGCTTCTTCGCCTCCGGGAGAATCGGCGAGCGGCAGCTTCCCAAAGGCGAAGATGCAAGCTGCAGCACACAGGCACAGTGTGGGCAGCCTTCAGACTTCGAGAAAACAGTACTTTACCACTCTCCTGCCTTTTCCATGGTTATTCTATTGGAAAAGAACGAGTTTTGGACAACTACCTTTCATTCTTGCCAAACTCTTTGCAGACCCCCGTGCAAGCTTTAGAAGAAGATTTTGGATGTTTTCTTTCCTGGCAGAGTTTCTCCTTGCAAGATATGGTGGAAAAGCTTTTTGCTGAGTGTAGAGCGGCAAGACACGCAGAAGACGCAGATACGCAGCTCTCCGAAGCTAAGTGCCGGTCCCGGGCTTCTTTCGGCACAAACCGCTCTCAGGAGCTCCCTGCGCTCGCCACAATGCTCTGTGTGCGAAGAAGCCGCTTCTTCGCCTCCGGGAGAATCGGCGAGCGGCAGCTTCCCAAAGGCGAAGATGCAAGCTGCAGCACACAGGCACAGTGTGGGCAGCCTTCAGACTTAGAGAAAACAGTACTTTACCACTCTCCTGCCTTTTCCATGGTTATTCTATTGGAAAAGAACGAGTTTTGGACAACTACCTTTCATTCTTGCCAAACTCTTTGCAGACCCCCGTGCAAGCTTTAGAACAAGATTTTGGATGTTTTCTTTCCTGGCAGAGTTTCTCCTTGCAAGATATGGTGGAAAAGCTTTTTGCTGAGTGTAGAGCGGCAAGACACGCAGAAGACGCAGATACGCAGCTCTCCGAAGCTAAGTGCCGGTCCCGGGCTTCTTTCGGCACAAACCGCTCTCAGGAGCTCCCTGCGCTCGCCACAATGCTCTGTGTGCGAAGAAGCCGCTTCTTCGCCTCCGGGAGAATCGGCGAGCGGCAGCTTCCCAAAGGCGAAGATGCAAGCTGCAGCACGCAGGCACAGTGTGGGCAGCCTTCAGACTTCGAGAAAACAGTACTTTACCACTCTCCTGCCTTTTCCATGGTTATTCTATTGGAAAAGAACGAGTTTTGGACAACTACCTTTCATTCTTGCCAAACTCTTTGCAGACCCCCGTGCAAGCTTTAGAACAAGATTTTGGATGTTTTCTTTCCTGGCAGAGTTTCTCCTTGCAAGATATGGTGGAAAAGCTTTTTGCTGAGTGTAGAGCGGCAAGACACGCAGAAGACGCAGATACGCAGCTCTCCGAAGCTAAGTGCCGGTCCCGGGCTTCTTTCGGCACAAACCGCTCTCAGGAGCTCCCTGCGCTCGCCACAATGCTCTGTGTGCGAAGAAGCCGCTTCTTCGCCTCCGGGAGAATCGGCGAGCGGCAGCTTCCCAAAGGCGAAGATGCAAGCTGCAGCACACAGGCACAGTGTGGGCAGCCTTCAGACTTAGAGAAAACAGTACTTTACCACTCTCCTGCCTTTTCCATGGTTATTCTATTGGAAAAGAACGAGTTTTGGACAACTACCTTTCATTCTTGCCAAACTCTTTGCAGACCCCCGTGCAAGCTTTAGAACAAGATTTTGGATGTTTTCTTTCCTGGCAGAGTTTCTCCTTGCAAGATATGGTGGAAAAGCTTTTTGCTGAGTGTAGAGCGGCAAGACACGCAGAAGACGCAGATACGCAGCTCTCCGAAGCTAAGTGCCGGTCCCGGGCTTCTTTCGGCACAAACCGCTCTCAGGAGCTCCCTGCGCTCGCCACAATGCTGTGTGTGCGAAGAAGCCGCTTCTTCGCCTCCGGGAGAATCGGCGAGCGGCAGCTTCCCAAAGGCGAAGATGCAAGCTGCAGCACACAGGCACAGTGTGGGCAGCCTTCAGACTTAGAGAAAACAGTACTTTACCACTCTCCTGCCTTTTCCATGGTTATTCTATTGGAAAAGAACGAGTTTTGGACAACTACCTTTCATTCTTGCCAAACTCTTTGCAGACCCCCGTGCAAGCTTTAGAACAAGATTTTGGATGTTTTCTTTCCTGGCAGAGTTTCTCCTTGCAAGATATGGTGGAAAAGCTTTTTGCTGAGTGTAGAGCGGCAAGACACGCAGAAGACGCAGATACGCAGCTCTCCGAAGCTAAGTGCCGGTCCCGGGCTTCTTTCGGCACAAACCGCTCTCAGGAGCTCCCTGCGCTCGCCACAATGCTGTGTGTGCGAAGAAGCCGCTTCTTCGCCTCCGGGAGAATCGGCGAGCGGCAGCTTCCCAAAGGCGAAGATGCAAGCTGCAGCACACAGGCACAGTGTGGGCAGCCTTCAGACTTCGAGAAAACAGTACTTTACCACTCTCCTGCCTTTTCCATGGTTATTCTATTGGAAAAGAACGAGTTTTGGACAACTACCTTTCATTCTTGCCAAACTCTTTGCAGACCCCCGTGCAAGCTTTAGAACAAGATTTTGGATGTTTTCTTTCCTGGCAGAGTTTCTCCTTGCAAGATATGGTGGAAAAGCTTTTTGCTGAGTGTAGAGCGGCAAGACACGCAGAAGACGCAGATACGCAGCTCTCCGAAGCTAAGTGCCGGTCCCGGGCTTCTTTCGGCACAAACCGCTCTCAGGAGCTCCCTGCGCTCGCCACAATGCTCTGTGTGCGAAGAAGCCGCTTCTTCGCCTCCGGGAGAATCGGCGAGCGGCAGCTTCCCAAAGGCGAAGATGCAAGCTGCAGCACGCAGGCACAGTGTGGGCAGCCTTCAGACTTAGAGAAAACAGTACTTTACCACTCTCCTGCCTTTTCCATGGTTATTCTATTGGAAAAGAACGAGTTTTGGACAACTACCTTTCATTCTTGCCAAACTCTTTGCAGACCCCCGTGCAAGCTTTAGAACAAGATTTTGGATGTTTACTTTCCTGGCAGAGTTTCTCTTTGCAAGATATGGTGGAAAAGCTTTTTGCTGAGTGTTGAGCGGCAAGACACGCAGAAGACGCAGATACGCAGCTCTCCGAAGCTAAGTGCCGGTCCCGGGCTTCTTTCGGCACAAACCGCTCTCAGGAGCTCCCTGCGCTCGCCACAATGCTCTGTGTGCGAAGAAGCCGCTTCTTCGCCTCCGGGGGACTCGGCTAGTAGCAGCTTCCGAAACGCGACAAACAAATATTAACAACACGGCATTGTGTCCTTGGCGTCTTTCGGCACAAGCGCCCCACCGGAACTTACCGCCAGCGGCACAATGCATTGAGTGTGAAGAACTCCCTTCGCCTCCAGGGAACTGAAAGAAGAAGCCTAAGCTTAAAACGCCTTTGCCTCAATTGTGTACTGGTTTGGGCGCTCCTCTCTATTAATTGCGCCACTCCTGACAGCAGGTGTCGCTGTTGGTCAAGCTTTGAGTTTGCTTAATAAGTTGCGATGCTGGGTGGTCAAACGACTCAAGGTAAGATCAGCGATTTTAAATCAGGTTCTCACTGGTGTAGATACCATTAGTCATTGCACACTGCAAAATAATGCTGCTCTAGCGTTCTTGTTAGCACATGGGCAAGAGTGTGAGGATTTGGAAGGAATGTGTTTTTTGAACCTTTCTAACCATTCTGCAGTCATTCACTGGAAACTCAAACAAGGACAAGATAACATGAAGAAATTGATTGGGAATGAGAGGGTTACGCCTGAATGGTTTGAGAGATGGGAAACAACTCGATGGTTGAAAGATCTTGTAAAGGGAACTTTGTTGTTACTAGTAGTCATTATTATATTGCTTCTTGTTATTCCATGCATCATGAAACTGGTGAGCCTCTTGGAAGAAAATAGGGTGGGAAAGGGTTTAGCTGGTGCAAGACGAAGAAGGGGGAAATTGTAGCAATGTATCTGAACCTCTTAGACTAAAGGGTGCACCAGCCATCCAGCTGGAATATGTTCTTATCAGAATTTTCTCAGAGCCCTCTGGAATTCATCAAGGTTACTAAGACATAAGCCGTGCTAAAATAAGAAAGAGAAGCTGAGAAACCAAATTCCAAGACTACAAGAACTCGATAACGGGGGGCAGCAAAGCGCCTGGACTGTAACCAAACGTATCTTCTGAGAGGTGCGCACAGAATGCGTGGACATAACAAAGGCACCAAGATAAAAATGCGGGCCTAGCGTGTGCAGAGATTTAGAATGTGTAAGTGCATCATGTCAACAATCAACGGCTTCTGCTTAATCCTCTTGCTCCGTTGTCCTGGAGTCCTGAATTTCCCACAAGGAAAGCCCTACTAAAAGGGCTCTGATTTTAATGATAGTTGCTGTCTAGACGATGAATAATGGGAAGAGTTCTTTCAAATCCTTCCCTCGCTGACATCTGTAAGTTTCATCTTTTCCTGATTGTACTGGTGGCTATACATTAGTTATGACTAGAAAGGAATGAGTTTTAGGGATATGTTGCAAGGAAATTGGTAGCTCTGCTTCCATTTCCATTGTCTAAGAAGAATTCTGATTAGTTTTGGACTTTTCATAGACCTCTGACTAGATTGCATTTGTCTTTGATTGAGCCCGTAAATTTTAGGCTACTAGGCTTGACCAATGGATAGAAAAGGGAAAGTCACACAGCTTAGGTGGTTCCCTTGTCAACAACTTCTCAATAGTAGGGTGATTTCTGTCCTCAAGTTTGTTACTTCAGCTAGCAGATTATGCTTACTCCAAAAGAAGGTGAGAAGTTTGCTACCCTAAATGGTCCGATAATTCTTCCTGCTTCTTTGTGACTCTTTTGTATGACTGGATTCTGTATTATTGGAGTTTGTTATAAAAAGTTGGATTAAATTGCGTGCGTCCGCTCTTGGGGGAAACAGTATTTAGCCAATAACATCTAGGCTTTTATCGACCTGAGATTGTCTGAACGGACGGGACGCTTTAAACACAGTAATTCCTGCTAGTTCCAATTCCATTTTTAGACTCGACAAACCGAATGGTAAACCTGCACCAGTAGGGAGGGACATTGGACTTTCTCCTTTTTAGAGAGAAACTAATGAAAAAGTTTCAGCAGAATCATAGCAGGCTGTAAAATAAGAAAAGCATCATGAAAAGAGGCCAATCCTATCCTCTTAGTATTGCTAGTTGTGATTGGACATGAATGAAACATGTCAACTCTGTGTTCCTGGGTATCACATCAGTAACAGCTACTTCAGCTGCTGTAGTTGTCTCCTAAAGCTAAGAACAGAATCCAAAGAATTGTGATTCCATGGTCACAATTCACCCTGTGATGGTGACAGGTGAAAAAGGAGTGGAAGGTGCGCGGGTAAATTAACTTGAATGGCCTATCTAAATCAGCAGCCACTGATTTCCTGAAAACTTCAACAGGTCAGTTGACCTGTTGGGATTCTTTTAATCCATGGTCATGTTTTTCTTGGGATTCTTGTAACCTTTCCCCATTCGTTCAGCCTTTGCCCTCAAGCCTTTGCTGACATTTCAAGTATCTCGACAAGCTGGAAATGTGTTGTCTTTCTTTATCATGTCATAATTCCCTTCAAAGGGTTGTTTGCCTCAAGTCTTATTTGCTGGTTTTCTGCTAGTTCATTGTCAGAGGGCAGCAGGTGCTTTGTAAGAGCAAGTACACAATCCTATAGCTTGCTTTTCTTTTGATTTGGCCTGTCTAGAAAACTGAAGGACTGAACATTTCCGACAGGATTTTCTCTCCCCATTATGTTTCACCGGAAGGGCAGATGCAAATCATCTACTTAAACTCTCGGCACGGAAAAAAGTAGTGGTTTGCTGCTGCATATAGGTAGAAGCTTACAAAAGGAAGGCCTTGGGCTGAGGCCCGATACTTTGGCTAAGCAGAAAAGGACTATGGGAAGGTGAGGCCGCTGAATCAGAGGTAGATCAACAAGTTCTAGAATCGTCACGTGTTCACAGCGTGGTGTAGGATGGTTGGTTGAATGAATTTTGTTATGGCTTAAAGCTATGGAACTGATAAAGGCCTGAGTGCTTCAAAAGCCTGGTTTTTGCAAAAAAGCAGCTCTCCTCTGCACCTGCCTGGGGACTCTGCATCACTAGGGAGCCTCACTCCCAGTTTGCCAAGGAGATGATCAGTAGGAATGTTGCAGAGCTGCCGTGTCCGTATGAATGGAATGGCAAAGAGTGAAGCGGTGGGTATTTTTGGGCTTTAATACAATGCTGCTGCATTGGTGCCAGTTTAGTCGGTTTTCCATCAGTGGCCTTTCTGTCTAGAAGTACACTGCCCAGTCTTTCTAGCATGTGATGCCATTTCCTTCCTGTTGTTTTAATACCTTCCTTCAGTTGAAAGGATGATACAATCTTTACATTTTGAAGATCCCTGTTAGGAAACACTATGCCAGAGGAGTCATTGCTCCCTTTTCTTCTGCCTCCTTTGTAATTTTCAGAGCCTCATTTCAAATTTCTGCTAATGTCGAGAAGAATACTGAGACTACTCAGCAGGGTTGACGCTCTCAGCTGCTTTCCTCTTTCATACTGCTTCATACTGTATGTGACTTAATGGCCTGGTTTTGTCATCCGCATTTTGCTGTGATCTGTGAACACAAAAAGAAGTCTTTGTTTTTTGCAAGAACTACCCCTAGGAGGATTTGTGTTCCTTTTGATTTCTACGGTGTTAGCCCTGTTGCAGAAAAAAAGGAGATTGTACCCTCTTCTTGTGCTCTCATTCCCTCCTCTCTGCTTTGCATGTCCTAGTTAATCTACTGCCATGACTCATTTGGCATCATCTCATAGTGCAAATTCTGCACAGTTTCATGGACTTACAAATGCCAGTTGCCAAGGAGCTTGTATAACCATTCAAAGATTAAAGAATTGTAGGGCTGGGCAAGTCCAGCTGCTGAAACTGGAAGTGGTTAAGTCATGCCATATTAAAGAGACAGAGCAAATCAGTTCATCTAGGACTTTCAACTGGACACCTCTGAGAATAACAGCTTGACAGCAATGACACAGCCATCTTCCTAGCTGTATTCCAGAAAGAGAAAAGGGACACCTTCAATGGTTAAGATGTTTGGCATGAGAAAACAGCAAGAAATGTAGCACAAAATACTTGAGCCAGATAAAGTGCGTTTTTCTCGTGAGAATTTTGCAGTTGTTCTTTCTTGTCTGTGCCTTTACTTTTCACAGAAGACAGGGAGGGCGTTTAATTATTATTGTTCTTTTGTTTTCTATTCTTGGCCTCCCTCTTTCCACCTGCCATTAACAATTTTGCCTTGCTTTACTGGCTTCTCTTTCTTTACTTATAGAAGGTTACATGAGGTCCTCCAACCTTGTCATAAACATTCGCATACAGTGGAAAGGAGTAGAAGGTACATCTAAATGCACAAAACAGACCCAGAAAAAGAGAGGTTTTTTACAGTCTTCTGTGAGAACAAGATATCTTTGAACTGAGTAATGCTTTAACTTTTAGTCCACTCTTTACTATTATTACAAGTGTTTGGCCTTTAGTACATAGCCTTTGAAATCATCCAGCCCAATATTTTTGGCTAATTTTGTTTTATTTCTCTCGGGGACTTTGTTTCTTAAGGAATAGTCCAGAGCCAGAGCGTCCACGGTAGAGTTATGCTGCCATAATAAAAGCGTCGTAAATTCTGGTACAGTTTGTGCTGGTAATACGTCTAGGAAAGAAAGGTTTTACATCTTTTTTGACTTTCAAATGTAACCATTATTTGAAAAAGTTAAGAGTTGGGCTTTCCCCCCCTCCAAAATACTTCTCTCTGGAATGTTACTCAGGGATTACACATAAAAGCTCACCCTGTAAAATATGTTGCGGATAATCTGCAGTAAGCGCAGCTTAGCAGCTAGAGATGATTATGTGGGTTAAATGACATTCCTTCTGCGGTGATGGAAACTCTGTCTACGCAGACATACTCAACAAAAGTTACCATGGCTTAGCTCCTCTCCTAAACTTCATGTGCATTTTCAAACTTTCCAAGAAGGTGAATTCAAGCTCCTTCATTGCTCTCTGCTGGAGTCCCAAGAAAATACCAGTGTGCTTTTTGTCATTTACAGCTGTCATTGCTTAGCTCTTGAACATGAGACTCTCTCATGACTGATGAAAGTTGTCTAGTTAAGAGTGGGTCAAAGACACGCTCCTGCTCTAGAAGGAGATGAGAAGGTTTCTGCAGTCTTTGTCATCTCTACTGCTTGTGATTTCTATCCAAAACCAGTGGGAAGTTTTCTGAAGGCAGTCCAGAAGCTGGCAATATGGACAGCTTACAACCAAACACTTGCTGCACTGCTATCACGGTGATACCAGGAAGGACTTAAAAAATTTAGAAGGGCAAAGAAAGCAGTTGGAAGGAAAAGAACATTAACCATTATTCCATTCTTCTAATATGTCCTCCTTTAAGTCATCATTTTCATGCAGTTTAACGGCTTGCGTTGGTATCCCTCAAAAGGAATCTGAGACAGAGTAAGCTTTTTAATGCAGTAGATGTGACACGTGCAGGCCAAGTTGCCTTTGTTGACATCAAATGCCAGTTATGCTTGAGCTACCCTTTGCTTAAGGTACTTCGCTTACACGAAGAATTTTACTCATCATTGAGCAAATTTTGCTGTCATGATTGAGTAAATTTTATTCATGATAGAGTGAATTTTACTGTCACTCCGAATTTTACTGTCATGATTGGCATTGAAACTTTTCAAGGAAAGCTCTGGATAGCAATGTTTGTGTAAAAATAGTAGTTTATCTCCTGTATTTGTGTGAAGCAGGTAAGCCTTTTGCTGTCACCAGTGTTGCTTACCCTTTCATGTCATATCCCTCTTCATATCCATATTCTGCTGAAGGCTTATTAATCTGCTTTAAAATTGGCACGTGGAATAAGACTACTTTTCCTTTTTGAAAGCTAATGTCATTTGACCTAGTGACAGTAAATAATTCATTAATTGTAAGTCCCCAGCTAGCATCTTTTACGCATATTCTAACCTTCTAAAGAAGTAACAAAAACACTCTCCAATACTTGACTTTCTTAAGCACACAAAATGAACCACATCTCTGCAGTATTTTAACGTGCACCATATTTAGCCAAG
This sequence comes from Molothrus aeneus, assembly GCF_037042795.1. NCBI lineage: Eukaryota > Metazoa > Chordata > Aves > Passeriformes > Icteridae > Molothrus > Molothrus aeneus. The sequence goes on along the minus strand of NW_027098893.1, from coordinate 108,079 downwards.
TAATTCAAAAGAAATAAAAAGCAGCCCCTTCAATTTGGAAATATTTTTGAATTGTTTTTGAATATACAAAACATACCCTTACCGTACGCATTGCATGCAGATTTAATCGTCGTGAAAGCAAACCCTATGTTTCTGTTGGGATAGCATGGTTTTCCAGTTTCCACAATTGTTCTTGGCACAGTTTTCTACTTATGTGACTGTTAGGACACTCGTAGGTACTTCTAAGGTACTGTAGTAAGCGGAGAAGGAGGAGAGGTTGTGCCTTATTTCTGGCTTCCTTTGGTTTTCTTTTTGGTTTTCTTCCTCTTGCTCTTTTTCATGTCACCTTTCTAGATACTGTGATTTAGATTTGCAGTTTACTAAGCTGTGTTTTCTGTCTGGAATTCTTTGAAATTCCCAGAGGAACCCCACCGATAAATATGCATCTTTTTATGATTTGCTAGCTACATAGAAAATCTTCCTGCTGCTCTAAAATGCTTTTATTTGATATGCATTTTTATCACCATTCCAATGAAAAGAAAAGTTCCTCTATTCACTGCTTTTGTACTGGATTCAGTTCAATGTGCGCTAACGGTGCAAAAAAGTCCTGCTGGAGAAGGGATCTGCATACAAATTGACCAAGACATGTGCTACAAGGGTCTTGAAAAGGTTCAAAGTTTCTCTACCTTTCTGGCAGTCTGTCTTCACAGCAGGACTTGATGAGGGATTTTGCTGGCGTTTCTTTGACAGAAAGCAATAACAAAGCAAGCAAAATGGAGCAGCAAAAGAAGAATGGAGCAGCAAAAGGTACATTATCCCCTCTGTTATTATCATTGTCGAAACAGATTTTTTCACACCATGTTACATCAAATACCTTAGTAGAGCTAAAGACTAGAAAAACGCAGCTCTGTTCTGGTTCATTAAAAGCAAAGCCATCTGTGGACAGAAGTGCCCAGCGTGATGCTGGGAACTCCTAGCTGGTTTCAGTAAGCTGTCTGGAGAACGGCATTTTCGGTGGGCTTTACTAGCGTGTCTGTAAGGAGAGGGAGTTTATGTGCAGGTTTGAGCCCTGAGAGTGCCATAGGCAAAGAGACCCATCGTGTAGCTCTCTGACCAGCCACAGCACACTGAGGCATGATGGATTACTCCCAGAGTTCACGTGGTAGAAAGGTTTTCTGCCCCCGTGAAGGACGACACATCCATTTGCTTGACTAGAGCCATTCTGTATGTTACAATGGTAACTTGAATTCATCAAGTTTGTGCTATTTGTACAATGGCAGTGAGCTTGGATTCTTAAGCTTCTCGTGTTTGACCTGTTTCCTGTTTCAGTAAATAGCAAAACTTCCAAGGACTGCAGCGACAAGAAGATGAAGCTGCTAGTGTATTTCAAATCTTTGCCTAATAAAATGGTGATTTTTGCACATATTCGCAATGGAAATTTACGGTACCGAAACACCAGCTCTGCTCAGGGCAATTCTGAAATTGACTTGAGCTCTTTTCTGTGTTTCTTAGCAGGTGAACTGAGATACTTCTAGCTTCCAAGGCAAGGCGTTTGACAGCAGCTTGAAAAAGGCCCAGGCTGTTGGATGAAAAGGTGAAAAAACTGAGGGAAATGGGGGGAAATTTCACTTCTGGTTTATGTCATAGATTCAGCCAGATGATCAACAAGCATTAGTTTTATGAGGTACCAGCGTAGTCTTTCACTCTTGCAGATCCCCAAAAGCTTAACCATCCAGCAGCTTCTTCCTTGCAACAAGTGCCACAGCCAAAAGCCAGGCCTGGCCGTCACCTTCTCCTCGCAGCCTACAAACTCTGCCAAACGTACCGGTGATTCTCACTTTCCTTCTCAGCTACATGGACAAGCACATCCTCTCCATGTCTCCGAGTCCTTAGCGAAACCAAACAGCGGTTCACCTTCAAACAGCTCAGTGTGCCAGGACAGAAAGATTTCACTGGCCTGTGAAATCTTGCTTTTTCCTTGCAGCCTTTTATTTTCAGACATACACCGAGGCATTGCACTTTGCTTCTCAGCTGAGTGCATTGCCATATTGCTGGAGTCCCACACGTCCATCTCCTTCTCGCACTAACTGCTTCTGTTGAAACATGCTGATGTGATGTGCTTTCCTGCTCAGCTATTCACACAGTCACATTCTATGTCCTGCTTGCAGTCTGAATCTAAAAGGAGACGTTTCTGACTATGTCTCACAGACACAGATGTACCAGGATGAAAAGGTTGCTTGGACCTTGCCACTTACGTTCGAAAACATCCATTCACTCCACAATCAAGAGACACCTTTCTTTGCTTTACATCCTGCAAACTTCACACAGACACACACACACACACACACACACACACACACACACACACACACACACGAGAGCTACGCACTTTCTTTCTTTCTTTCTTGGCTGCACACACTCACCTATTTCCCACCTTGACCTCTCTACCACTTCTCCTTCGGCCTTGCTGTGCATGGACATTTCCTGTTAAGATACCCATTGTGTTGCCTATCCCTCCCCCACATTGCCTTGCCTTTCCTACCCAATCTTGCATTTCTTGTCATTGCTGACAATTCCTTTCTTTTCCCTTGCCTTCCTGACCCATGCATGTCCTTCCCTTGCCCTTCATACCAAGCCAGTGCCTTGTATTGACTTGCTCACCTATCCTTCTTTTCCTTCCCATTTGTCCAGCTCCAATCTTTCATTTCCTTCTCCTTCTAGGACTCTTATTGCCTTGTCTCCCTCTCTTTTGTGTTGCCTGGCAAAGCCACCACTTGTCTGGCCTTGTCCTTGAACCCCTTCCTTGCCTTGCATTACCTTGCTCATCAGTCCCCCACCTGGAATTCACCACCTCTCTTTTTGTGGAATCTCTTCCACATGCATTGCCCTGCCTGCTTCTCCTAGGATTCTCCAGGCTTCCACTGGCTTTTTTTTCTCAAGGCCCCAGCGTTTCAGGAGCTTGTGAGAGGAAGCCTGGAGGAGGCCACGTGCAAGCACACCTATCTGTCCTGACAGCTTTCTTCTGACATCTATGCTTACATGTCTTGAATTTTGGACACAAAGTTCATCTTTCACCCTTGGGCTTCAGGGGCAGAATGACAGTTCTTTTGCATACAAAGGAAAGCAGGCAACTCAAGCGTCTTAGGTGCAGATTAAACATGACCCATGCAAGATCAAGGCTGGACAGAGCGGTCGGTCCGGGCCGCTTTTGTGTACCAGCAGTCTTTGAATGGACCTGCCACTTGCCTTGCTTTGGGCAACCAACCAGTTTCCTTGCCATGCCCTGCTAATTCTCCATTGCTTTGCATTCCCTTGCATACCCATGCCTCACATTTGACCTGCCTGCAGTTTTCCTACAGGGCTTGGCCTTGCCTAGCCCTTCCGGTTACCATCACCTCCTATGCCCAGCCTTGCCTCTAACTTCTGGGACTTGTCTCACCTACCACTCCATTTGCTTTCCCCTCACGGCTTCAGTCTTGCCAACCTGTCCCTTGACTTGCCTACAATTGCCTACACTTGCTTTGCCTTGCCTTACCTGCATGGAAGGCAAGGCAAAGAGTGGTAGACAAGGCAAAGCAAAGCCAGGAAGTTATTTGAAGGGCTAGGCAAGGCAGACATAGGCAAGCAAGCAAAGCTAGGGTAGGGTAGGCTAGGAAAACTAGGCATGGTACTGGAGGCAAGGCAAAGCCAAGTGACTTGGAGTGCCTTTCCTTGCTTGGGAAGTAAAAGATACGGTGGCAATGTTGGTAGGGCTGATGATAAGGTATCGTGGGAAGGTATAGTACAGCAAGACATTTCTGTCCTGGTCCTTTCTGTGTAGGAGCCATTGTTGGACAGAGTCAGTACCGGACGTGGTATGCAACTTTTGCTCTGTAAGTTCCTGAAGGAGAACAGCAATGCTTTCTCATGGGAAGGAAAGAACTTAGCCCCAGTGTTGGAGGTGCAGATAAGAAGCTGTGTCGTGCAGCTTAAGGGCGGCAGCAACTTTCTATCCTGGCATATTTGGTTTGGAAGCACTGACTCAATTTGTACAATCATGGAGTCGGTATCCATCTTTGGAAGGCAGTCTCCTTCCTGAAAGAATCCATTTGGCCTGTGTTTTCCACTTTCTCAAGGCAGCCTTCTTGAAATTCTGCCAGCACACTTCTTTTGGACAAGGTAAAGAGCTGCGCTGGGTCTTGGTGTGCAGCCTAGCTAGTGCCCCGCACAGGTAATGCCCAATAGCAGTGGTCTGACACCTTTGTAGAGGATCAGGCCCTGGATGCTTTGGATTTTGGAGGAGGGGATGCCATTTCTTTTGAGATGGGCTTCTAGTTCCTCCTCCCTTTGGCAAAGTTTGGGTGGCCACTTTGGGTGGTCTCAGTGAATTGAAAGGCTTTTCCCAATAGGCAGTTCTCTGGGTTAGAGTTGTTGAACTGTCAGTGGGAATGCAGAGGCCAGGCCAGGCCTCTGCAGGACAGGTTTTTGTCCCTTGTAGCTTTAGGGACTGTGTGAGCAGTCCCTGGTGCCATCCCATTTGGATCCTGACTCTGAGAGATTGAAGGCTTACGGTGGTACCTAGAGCTGAGAAGGAAAGTGGCGATAGCAGGGTGCATGTTTATAGTTTGATGGGTGCAATTGAAATTGTAGGCAGCAAAGAGCTTTCTCCACCAACAGTTTTGCGAGCTCGGCCGACATTTTCAAGTTTGTTACCAGGCTCTGTGAGAGAGAAAAAGTTTGTTAGGGCAGAAGATCTGGTGTCGGCCTTTGAGTGTGGGGCAAAGAAGAGTATCCACTTGGAAGGGGAAGATCGGTGAAATCCTTTTGTCCTGACACAGTTGATTGGAGAGCAGGGACGTTTCTGACTTGGCTGGGTCCTGGGGGTGGTTGTGAGCTGGGCTCGGTGCGTGTCCTGGTTTTGTGAGTTGACAATGCTGTGGTGTGGTTATTTAGAAGAGCGCTGACAGTGCCCAGGAAAAAGACAAGCACTTTTCTAGCCCAGCCCCGTTCGTGTGGGAGCAGTGTAGGGACAAGAGCTCTGCTGTGGATCCTGGCTCTCGGGTACTGACAGAATGGGATCCTGCATGTAGCAGAGAAGGAAAAAGAATCATTTCATTGTTGGCTGCACAGTTTAGAAGCTTCAAAATAAAAGGCAATTGCAGCATGGCCTCTTCATTTTAGAAAGTTTTCTGGGCCATCAGCTGCTCAACATGTAACTTGCACCCACTGAACTGCATTCAGCTTCCTGGAGATATGCACTTTCCCTCAAGATCTAGGTACCATCTTGCACTCTAACACTTGAAGATCCCAAACCGCTTCAAAATGTCCAGCGGCTGCTCTCAAAGAAAAAGTCCTACAACAAAAAGGCAGTGCTGGCCATAACGCTCCCTTTGCAGTCTGTCAACCAAACGAAACATACTAGCGATTCTCACGGACTTTCTCAATGATATATATACGTGCATCAGCACATTCTCTCAAAGTGACAGAGACTATCGCTACAGCCAAGCGTTTTCAGCTGCACTTCTGACTGACAGATGTGCCAGGACAGAAGGCATTTGCCAACCTACCCTCTTTCCTGTGCAACCTGACATTGGCAGCGCAAATATTTTCACATTCTTTCATTGTGGACATGTCCAAAGCAGCTAAAGATCACACAGGTGGAAGTGTCAAGACAGAAGATGTTCTCAAAGTAACTCCTTTTTTTTCTAAACAGCTTTTAAACTGCGCACAATGCTTTGTATCTTCTTTCCCACATAGACCTGCCCTCACTTTTTCACACTCACATCTTTGTTGCAAACATCCAGCAGCTGTTTGCGTAGAAAAAGGCTCTAGAAATAAAAGCGAGACTTGGGCTGCACCTTCTGCCTGCCCTGTGTAAGCCACATCAAACTCACCAGTGCGCTCTGTCCTTCCCTTTTCCGCTGCAACTACCATTGTGTTCTCTGGATCTCGGAACCTAAAGGTAGGCACATTTGTTTCCACAGAAGGGCCATAGGTAGCAGCACAAATAGCTCTCACTGAACTTTAATCTTTACCACTGCCACCATGAGTTTGGTTGGTAGGCCAGTAGGAGTCATGCTCCTTTTACAGCTGGTATGCGGCAGCCACCAGCCCAGTGCTCTTCGACTCTTGTAACCAATCCTGCTTTTACTCTCCCGGAGGGGATTAGGCATCTGTTTCTCACACAGATCATTGTGGCAGCAGCCAACGGCTCTAGTGCACTGCTTCTGCCAAAAGACACTGGGGCCAGACACTTACCTTCTCAGCACTACGTAGCCCCGTATTCTGCATCTCTTGTCGTCCAGATCATACCGCAAAGCGTTTCACAGAGAAAAAATGTGCCAGGACAACAAGCTTGGCTGAAGTGTACCCCTGAAACTGGTGGAAGTTTGTATTTGCACCACATTCAAGGGGCAGTCCTCTTTCCTATACAACCTGCAAACTGCTGTCTGTTCGCAGTGCCCTCTGCCCGCTCCTTCTTACCTTGAAGTACCATGCCAAAGAGGGCTCTGTGCTGAGGTCTCAGAAGAAGAGGGAAGCATATGTGTTTGTAAAGTGGACTGTCTGTTAGTCACTTCCCTCTTCAAAGCAGCGTGTTCCATGCCAAGCAGACAACAAAGCAACAAAGGATGAGTGTGACTCTGCATTCAAATCCTGCAATGTTCCCAGAAGTGAATTTCTCTCTTCTATAGGACTGACTTGTATGAAGTGGCGTGGTTGTTTCCTTCCATTAGAAGGGAAACTCATCTAGCCAGGCTTCATCACCCCCTGTATCTTTTGGGGTAGTTCTTGGAAGAAAATAGAGAGCAACTTTTCCACTCCACATGATTCATGTTTCATTCTCTTCCTTCTGTACTTCAGGGAACAAGCTATCAATTCCCTACTCTTTCTATGAAAAGGCATGAAGCTATTAATTAAATTCCCATAGATATAATAAGGAATCAAAGTCTTTTATGCCTGCAAGCAGGCCCTTATGGTATGAAAAGTATGGATTGTCAGGGGTGGAAGAAGATCTGCATGAAAAAGGAGAAAGCCCAGAAGCATGCAGGGATTTTCAGGTATGAAAGGGAAAACGACATTAAATTGTCAAGGGAAAGAAATTGAAAGAGGGAGGAGGGAGAAGGGAGGAGGAGGAGGCAAATGCTGCCTTTGAGGCAGCTGACACAAGGACCGTCGGCCTCATGAGCAAACAAGAAAACCAAATGAAACTTCACAGCAATCTCATCCACAACTTAGTGGACAAATGTGCAAACCCATTTCTTCATTTATTATGTGTCTAATATATATAGAGATGTTCTTCATTCTGACCGAATTTTCAGGGAGCAAGCTAGTGTAAGGCACCTGGAACCAATGGTGTATTGGAAATGGCCAACATGCAGAACGCGCTCCATCCTGAACGCTACCACAGCAGAATCACAGGATCATAGAATGGCCGGGGTAGACAAAGACCTTAAAGGCCATCTAGTTCTCTGACATGGGCGGGGACACCTTCTACTTGCTCAGGTTGCTCAGAGCCCCATCCAGCCTGGCCTTGAACACCAGGTTGGGGTGTCCATAACTTCTCCAGGCTGTCTGTGCCAGTGCTTCACCACCCTCACAGGGAAGAATTTCTTCCGAGTATCTAATTTCAACCTGCCCTCTTTCATTTTGAAGCCATTGCCCATTGTCCTGTCTCCAGAGTTCCTAATGAAGAGTCCCTCTCCTGCTTCCCTTCAGATATTGGAAGGTGTTGTGAGGTCTCCATGCAACCTTCTCTTCACCAGGCTAAACAGCCCTCATTCTCTCAGCCTGTGTGTCATGGCTTGACACTGGGACAATGCCAGTGCCCCCATGAGTATACTCTCTCCCTGGTTTCTGCTGTGAGATGTGACCAGGAATAAGCAAAGCAGGCTCCCACTTAGGGAAAAAAAAAATTATTAACTAAACTACAAGGGAAAGGAAAAAAAAAAAAAAAAAGAAACACACAAGGAAAATGAAAACTTCACAAATACATCTCCTCCTCCTCCTCCCCAAATTCCCAATACAATACATCCCCCAAATCATCGACTCTCGGTCCAGCACCACCCTTCAGAATACTCAATCCTCAGTTCATCAAGAGGACAAGGAGTCCTTCTTGTGCCAGTGGTGACCTATTCCTTTCATGTCCAGTGCTCTCACCACTGAACACAGACCAGAGCTGCTTCTAGGGTCGACTTTTAAGGATGCTTCATCCCACTGCAAAAAGGCACAGTCTCAATTTTGGGACATCTGTCCCCCCCATATTTTTCACCCCCTGGGGCCGAGGGGTACCCACACCGAACCCTCTTGGTCCTGAGGCATTGCCTCCCCCTAGAATGCAGTCCCTGTATCACAAGGAAACATGGCTCTGTCCATGGCTACACACAAAGAGTCCAGCATAAGCTACTCCATCATCTCTTCCACCTGCGTTCTTCTCTATTTCTCTCGTGGCCCATTTCCTCTTATCTCCTCTATATCTCTCTTCTCATTCAACTCCAGGAGGATTAGCATTTGTAAGGTTTCCATCATCCAAGAAAAGGGTTAAAAATCTGAGGCTCTGTCTGTCCAGAACTCCCATGGCTGCCCTGCCAGGCCCCTTCTTGCACTCCCCTCTTCTCCTTCTCGGCCGGCCAAGAACAGGCACCAGCTCTCTCTCTGTCTCTCCTGCGGTGGGGGGGGGCGGGGGGGGGGGCTGCCCAATGCCTCTCAGTGCTCCTCCACCCTTCCATCCTGCAGGGGCCTTCACCTCCCTTCTGGCCAGGGACCCAGCCTACCTCACCGGGCTGGGTGGCTTCCCCTGCCCCGCCCAGCCCGCAGCCAGGCAGGGGAGATCTGAACCTTTCCCTGACCGGAACCCAAGAGAGCCTCCCAGGGGAGAGCCCTGCTTTTAACCCTGTGTTCTCAGAGGTGCATCCAATGTCCCAATGGCCACCTTAGGTGCCAATATTAAAATCTGAACATCCATTGGCCTAACCACAGCATCCCAGAAAACACATTTCCTGTCAAACCACCACACTGTGGGATATGCTCTTGTCCTGAATACTGAACTGCAGTATTGTCTGATGATTTTTTGAATCCTTTGAAGGCATTTTGAATTCTTTTTCAGCCTTAAATTAGACTAAATAGCTTTGATTTGTGGGTATTGAGCAACAGAAATCACTGCCCTGGCTTGCCTTTTTTACAGCTCCTTTCCGTGGGAGACTCGCTGCAAACGTCACAGCTGGTGAGACAGTGGGCACACCATCATTCTGAAAGAGCTTTGCACAGTAAACATAGAGGAGGATTAAATATTGAAATGCAGATGACAGGAGCTGCCCAATGGACTCTGCTGGTGGAAATCAAATACTAGTCTAGTATTTTGAATGCAAATAATTCCTCCCAATGAGGCCAGACAGGCTTGTTTGCCTTTGAATCTGAGCATGTGGACAGTAGTGGATGGTCTACAGGTTGAAAACAGTGTAGATACTTCTCCTTTTTTTCAATAGTGGCTCAGAAACTGAAAAGGCAGCTACAAAATGGTAAATACATCCCTACAGATTCAAAAATGGTTGTTCTTAATTTGCATCTCCACCATAACAACAAATTGTTAGAACTAAAATACAGATGGGAATTTTATAGCTTCTCAGAAATGAAGCAGGAATTGGCCAATGGGCCTTCTCAGAAATGAAGCAGGAATTGGCCAATGGGCCTTAGCAGTAGCTACAAGTTTTTCAGCATGAGGCATCTCAAAAGTGTTTTAACCGTACAGAACTTTTCTGTACTTTTGGCCTTTTATCTCAAGGATGAATCAAAAAAAAAAAAAAAAAAAAAAGGAAAAAAAACCCAAGAAAAATAAAAAAAGAACAAACCCTACCAAATATATATATATATATATATAACATGACTAAGATAATAAGCACAATCAGTAACATATATAGAAAAAGAACCCATGGTTTTTAACTTTCAACCTTGTCTTCTCAACACACTCTCGAAAATGGAATTGTTTCCCTATCTGCCTTGAAACATTTTGGAGCAAAAAACACTCTAAGGTCCTGATAGGTGTTTTGGTCAAAAATCCCTTCTTCTGGTTTTCTGTCCATAAGCAGAGTAATGGAGGGGAAAACTGGTAGCTGGCCAAAGGAGGTAGGAAGAGTGATCATCATCCACAACACTGGGGCTAAAGAAATTTCCACAGAAAATTACCTGCCTTATTACTTCTTCATGTGTTGGGTTGAAAGCTCAGAATCTGTTTCCATGTTTCCCATCCCTCGAATGTTCTATTTCACAGAATTCGAGCCCCTCAAACTTCAGTCCTGCCAGAACAGCCCGCCACGTGCTGTCATAGGGGATCTGCTGATGCCCACTGACTCTTACCAGTCTAGTGCTTGTCACTGTTGCAGATCAAGAACTACTGAATAGTTCTGATTAATGCTCTTAGAGTGGTTGAAAACAAGGAAAGAATGACTAGACATTTGTATGATCAAATCCCCTGATGGAATAAAAACATACCAGGACAACAAGCTTAATAAATGTATTCATTGTCATAAGAAGGGAGATGAAGGGTCCAAAAGATTACTTGCATACTTACTGTTCTAAATCCCTTGTTATCTGGTAAATTGCAAAGGATGCCCGGCTTTCACCAAAATGCAAATCAGATTAAAATGTGAAGCCTTACACTTTACTGGATAGAAAACTTCATCGTCCATTTTTAAATCTTAGAGAATGCGATGTTGTCCTGGTTTAGGGCAAATTTGGAGGAGAATTTCCAAATTAGGGCCCCTCCCCCCAACTGGTTCGGGAAGGATTCCTCAGAGAGAAGTGGAACGAACCTGTTCATTTAATAGGCACAGCACCCCCCAGCACGCAAAAGGAACAATTCTGGATGACAGCACTCTGAAAAAGATGACAAATTCAGAAAGTCTCTCTTGGGGGGGTGGTCACTTTGTTCTCAGTCCCTCCGGCACTGGGCCAGCTGCTGCAGGCCACAAGGTGCAAACTCTCGGTGTTTCCCAGGTCCCAGTCCGGAGCAGGTTCAAAATGGTCAGGAAGACCTGAAGGAGAAACGGTCCAGGAAGAAATTTGGACAGTTTAGCTAAACTAGCTAATGAGCAAAAGCAAGCAGAAGCGAAGCAAGCAAGAGTGAGAGAGAGCAAAGCCAAAAGCAAAAGCAGAAAAAGCAAAAGCTGCAGTCTCTGTGTCCCGCCAGGTTGATAAGAAAACCAAAACAAAACATTCCCTCTTCAGAGCCAGTCTTAAAGGTACAGAACATAATATCCAACATTCACAGAACACATGAATGGGGATACAAGCATCATAACGTCACCCTAGGACAGATGTATTTCCTATTAATACCTTAATATTAATAAGGTTTAGAGCTGGAATTCAGAGGGAAAAGAAAGCTATTTTGAATTCATTCTATTCAATCATCTTGTCTGGGCTGTCTCTTCCTGCTTTTCACTTCTGAAACTCTGTATGAAAGGCATAGAGTTCTGGATTAATTCTTTTCAGTTTCCCCTGTTATTCTTAACAGTTTCCCCTGTTATTCTTCTTTAAAGGCAAACCTGGAAAAATCCACACTTTCTTTCCCAACCACTTCTAAAATTCCATTGAGAAGCAAAAAACCCCATCAAACAACTAAATCTCTGCTCCAATTTGTAGGAAAAATCCCCATGCCATTAACTGCTTTCCTAACATTTTCTTTCTCTTGTATTAATATGGCAACCTTTTCTTGCTTTTATAGATTAGAACCAAATTCTTAAAGCTATAAGGAAACACAGGTTTACTGTAGCTGATTCTGAGATACAGTAGTCCAGCAAGGAGTTCAGACCTCAAAAGAAGAGTCTGTACAACAAGATTCAGCACAACGTTGAGACATATTAGCTATTTTTCAAGAAAAGCCGCCAAAATGAAACTGCTTAGACTTCTATACTATCATGGGTGCCTGCTTCCAGAACCTGACCTAAGTTGCTGGAAACTAGCTGCAATATTACTGCAAACAATGCTGTGAATGTAGGACATTGTTATTCTTCTCTTCCATTGAAAACCACAAGTGGAGTTGCGTCATTTTCTTAAAAATTCTCCATTTCCTTCCAAACTGCTAAAATAATGATAAATCAAGTGTTCTGTTCATACAGTTTAAATCTAATAATGTTCAAAATGAAAAAAAAAAAAAATTCATTCAGATATGGTCTGCAATAATACAGCCGAGACAAGATGAACCAGTCTGGCCTACAAAATAAAGTGAAGCAGAATTTGGGAATTTGGAACACCTTACGATGTAATATTTAAAGAAAAAAAAGAAATAAAATGTAACCTACCCAAACTCAATCAGTGATGCACCGACAGAGAAAAAAGAACTAATTACTACTAATATTTCTTTCATTCTCAGACAAGAAGTTAAATGATCCTCTTGAATGCGCGGAAGATTGTTGCGAAAGACAGCAGCCTTCTTCTTTACAACATATTCTTCAGAACTCCAGGAGACAAATCATTAGAGCTATGAGGCTCTTTCTCTCTGTAAAACTTCCAGAGCATAGCCAAGATTATATTCCTTTAGAGATCCTCACCGCCCTGGGAGACTGGTGGATAGTCTACAGCTCCAGTACATCAGCCAGACGCTCTGCCTTATTTAGCATGGCTACTGCAGCAAGGACATCATCTCTACTGGCTTTCTATCCAAAATATATGCAAGGCACAACAAAGAATATAGCCAAAACACTGAGCACAGCTTATGGCCTTCAAAACAAAAATCTCACCATGGCAATACTGGATCTTCTGATCCAAACCATCAGGAAACATTTCTTTAGAGGTGAAAAAAGCTCCTGTTGATTGTACAAAAAATAGTGATGTAAACCAGAGTTGCATGACCCAATATTTCTATTGAACTGGAACTATTTTGATCAATATTATGGATCCATTTCTTTTCAGGGCATTTGGTAAAAAATGTAAAGTATAGTTTAAAAGGAATTATTGGATGCGTACTAAGTACTAGGGATTAGTTAAGGTGTTGGTTTTGCATGGCTTGGTTTTTGGTGGGGAGGGAAGAAGCCAGCCACAGAAGTGAATCTTTTGTGAAAAGCTCCTAGAAGCTTCCTCTATGCCTGGCAAAGTGAATCCCTGCTTGGCACTAAGAACAGACATGCTGCTAAGCCAATTAGACAAGCAGTAATATATTTAAGAAGGAAATCAAAACTGCAGCCAGTTAACTTTTAAGTTTGCTAATTTTTTGGTTGGCACCTCTTCTGGTTTGAAAGCAAAAGCAGCAAGAGATGCTGTCGCTGTTGCAGTGTGTGTTTTTGATTGCAATGCAGTTTGAGTAGTCAGTTTTAGAATACTTCCGGTTTTGTGCTGTTGTAGCATATTTTATTATTAATGGATTGTTCCTTTCCCCCCGTGGTGTTAGTTTTTGCCCTAGTTGTCCATCTCCCCAAAGACCTGCCCTTTTGTTCCCTTTTCCTCCTCCCACTGAATGTCAATCCCTCCCCAAGCCTGCCCCTTTCTCTAGAAACTTCCCTATCAATTTTATAGTCTTCAAAACCCCATTGGTTTGTTTAAGTTATTCTCCTCCCCTGTAGTCCCCTATTGGTTTAAACATTGTATTCCCCGCCTTGTGGTCCACCCCCAGTTGCTCCCAGTGTGTTAAAGATTGTATCCTCCTCTGGGACCTCTCCCCATTTCTAAGTTGATGTATGCGTTTGAGTCAGTGTCTTTCTGTCCCTGACCCTCCAGGGAAGAAACTCCTTTGGAAAACATACAGAAGACCTCTCCCTGTTCCTTGTCCCTGCCCTCGGCGCAGTCCTATCCCCAATGCAGTCCACCTGTGCCATAGAGCAGCTGTGCCCTACAGCTGCACCCTGGATTCGACAGCTTTCTGGGGGCAGCCCACTCTGGCTGTTGGTGTCAGGAGCTAGTCGGTCTGAAGAAATCCAGCATGGCAGCAAGACTCCAAGTCAGAAATACAATTTATTAGGAAAAGGGGAAAAACCAAATACATGCAATAATACAAAAGAAAAAGCACGGACAGAATACGACCTGTCACCCTGCTAGTTAGGGTGGTGGCAGCAGTCCGGATGAAATGGTCTTGTTGAAGTGGTGATCCTGTAGAAACCATCTGGTAGCTCTTGTCCTCTGAAGACCAGTGGGTGAGGGTGGCCGTTCTTCTAGGAAGCCAGTGGAAAGACTGCTTGTGGTGTCCCAAAACTCAGATTCTATCCAGCTGGGGATGCTTAGCTCCTGCCCCCTGGGCAGAGCATCTTGCAATGGGCTCAAATTGTTCTGAGTCATGCAGTGGTTCCTTGATTACCCTTTAAACAGAAATGGCTCCTGGAGGGAGTCATCTCTGAGTCATGTGGCAAGACATGGATGGCCCCGTTAAGAGATAAGGAGATAAGGAAAAAACGATGCCCCTCCCGGTTTCAGCAGCTCTTGAGGTTGGGAGCAGAATACATTTTTATATTGTAGCCTAGGACAATACAGGATGAATGCTTTTGCATTTGCAGGAGGTTTGTGTGGATTTGAAAAGCATCCTTATAGCAGAGGCACAAAAGTATTCTCATACCCTTTTAAATCATCTTCAAACCAAGCAATTCTCACAAGAAGGTAACGCATGAATGACTTGCAAGTGAGTTGAAGAAACACGGCAAAGATAAGTAGTGTTCAACTGCAGAGAATCGTTTAGGGACACCATACCTTTATATACCTTTATATTTTAAATCAGGAAGCATGGATGGACCGTTTTTTTCCCCTTAGTTGACTACAGAACCAGCGGTCCCTTGCGGGAGGGTGTTTGGATTCAAGATGACACTGGCAGCTAAGAGCATGGCTACATAGAAGGTGCTACTTTTAGACCAGAACATTCAACTACTTAAAGGCAGATAGGAGAATAGCTGACTAGTGACAGCTCTGAGCAGAAGAGCCTGTGGCTTATCCTGTGGGAACAATAGTAAGACATTTCAATTGAAAAACCCCATTCATTTCCAAGGACCAAACATCAGTAAAAATAAAAGGTCAAGTAAAGACACCCTAGTGCTCTTCTTATCAGAAGCATGTTCCTCCATATGAGAGCATTTAGGAAAGGACAGTCCATTCATAAAGAAAGGTGTGCCAGTTAGAAAACCTGTAGAACAATACAAGACAAACTCACACAATATACATCCTCAAATGCAAAATGAAGAAATAATCATTTCAAGCTTCCGTGGAATTAATTGCATTTTATTTGTTCTTTTCATTTCAGCTGCTATCAAGTTATTTTTTAAGACTGAATTTTATGAATTCAGCAAAGCTCTCTTTTTGAATGTCTGCATACCCCTATAAAACACTGAGGTGACAAAGAGAACGGCAGTGGAAGGAAACCTGGTCCACCTCCCCCTCCTTGAAGCTTTAGGCCAGCGAGTGATTAGAATTTAGTCACTTCATTTGCTTTACCAAGAGAGAATGTTTTCTAGCCTTTATCTTTCCTTTTGGAGCTGATTCACTTTGTAGTCATAAATTCTTGACTCAGTTGGTGAGAAACAATGGCATTACAGCCGTGGATGTTAAAGTGCACTGATGGGAAATGAAGTTTTCATCTTCAGGTCCTTGCTTCAGTAAATCTTCCAAATTCATCAGAAAGAAAGTTCCCAGACCAGTAATCCCCACTCAGATGACCTAATTCAAATAGTCTGTAGGCATAAGAGGCATCAAGCAGGTGCTGTCATCTGTTAGGGGAATACCCAGCCAGTACATGATTGTCTAGTTAGGCGGCAACAATTTTGGAAATAATTTAGTTTTTTTGTATTGCAAGTGAATGGTCAATACATTTTATTAGTGGATACGGGTAAAAGAATGTCTTCTGCATCCTTTCAGAGGGGAAGCTTCCCTAGATCTAAAGCTGCTCAGCTCCACGATAGGATGCTTTGTCTGAAAAGGGAACTCAAGTCTTTGTCCTTTTGGATTGCTTCCATAGTTTTTCACTCACTCTTCAGGTACCTGTTAATACGTTCTCTTATCCCTTGCAAACTTTTATGGGCATAGTCACTGAATTGGTACGTATTCCATGAAGTCCACAGGCCCTGTTGAGATGCAGCCACAGGTCTCAAGGGTGTTAGCAGATGTTATTCTGAGGCCACTCCTAATGATGTTTGATGGATCATAGTGACTGAGGAAAGTGCCCAAAGACTGGATGAAAGCAAATGTCACCCATCTTGGAAAAAGGCAACTAGGAGGACTTGGAAAAGTACAAGCCAGCCAGCCAGCGTCATTTTTATCCCCAGGAAGTTGATGGAGCAGCTATTGCTGGAAAGCATTGCCAGGCACATGAAGGAGGACAAAATAACATAGTCAGCATGGATTTACCAGGGGAACTTCATGCTGAACAACTTTTTAAACTCCTCTGATGAATCAACTTGCCCGGTAGATGAAGGGAATATTGTCTGCCTGGGCTTCAGGAAGGTTTTTGACATTTCTCTAGGTGGCAGCACACATACATCCCAGAAGGAATAGTGCAAAGAGGAGGGAACCAGTGTCTTTTCAAGGATGCTCAGTGAAAAGACAAGAGGCAATAGGCACACACTGAAATACAGGAGATTGCCTCTGCACATCAGCAAATGATTTTTTACTGTGAGGGCGACTGAACCACGGCACAGACTGCCCAGAAAGATTGTGGAGCCTGGATCTTTGAAGACATGAAAAGTACACCCAGATATAATCCTGGGCAAGAGGCTCTAGGTAGCCTGGTTTAAGCAGGGGGGTTGGACCTGGTGAGCCCCACTGACGCCTTCCACTCTCGTTCATTCTGTGCTAGTGAATTCTCTTAGAGATGCATTTCAAGCACTGGCATGACAAAGATCTGTGCAGAGAGAGATCCAAATGGACATGGGATCTAAGTTCCTTAAGTAGTGCTCAAGAAGAATGCAAAACTCTGGGATAAGTGTCTCTTCCATAACTGAATCCCTTTCATGGGAAAATTCCCCAGCTATAGAAAGATCTTCTGATAGGCATGCTTAAGACTGACACTGGCTGAGCAAATTTCTCCCTATGTGTGTTTAAGACCAGTTAGGATCTTCACCAATAGTGTTGTCAACATAGTCACAGAATGTATATTGTTAAGAAGGGACAACTTACATCAGAATGGCAAATATTGGTCCACAAAATGTATTAATGTATGGGAACTATCTACTTGGGTTGAAAATAAAAAGAAAGAGTTAGTCTTTATTTATCAATTTCATCCCAATATTGATAAGGTAAGAAAAAGACCTTAGTCCTTAACCTTCTTAACTCAAACAAAGATTTTTAAAAATTCCTTGTAAAAAATGTATCCTAATTATCAGACTATGAAACAATTTTAGTTGGGAAAAAAGTTCCAAAATCGTGTAGATAGTGGTAAAGAAGCCAAGAAAATAGGTAAGAAACAAAAAGAGAGCAAAAGAGTCAGCTTCAGTCTGCAAGCTCGTTCTAGAAGTAATCTGCTAGAAAAAGGAACCCCCAGTTGAATTTCCAATGTATTCATGCACTTGATTCAGTAACTAGTCAATGTAAAAACCAATCCTTTTGTACGACTTCTCCCAGCAACAAAAACTCCAGCAGCTTGACACCACCATCATGCCTGTCCCAGATGTACTTTAAAAGAAATTATCCTTTCTTGAAACTCTGTTTGCATAAAAGTTGCAAGACATTGGAGGGATTCTCCACATTCTCATTTCTCTGTGTGGCTTGAAAGTATATTTGATAAAATATGCAACAAAGCATATGATTTATAAGGTAGGGTAAAATGGATGATTTGGGAATTGATCTCTTGTTGATATTAAACTTCATATCCACTCTCTGTGAAGTTTCTAAAACAAATGATGGAGCTGAGGCATGAATCTGCCACAACAAGTGTTAAGCAAACATACACACTCCCCTTCACATGCCCCCCTTCCACACACACCTAGGCCCACGCAGAGGTCAGCATAGCAGATGATGAACACCTTGGAAAAGACCGAAATGCTAAATACCTCTCTTTGTGGGCAAAATAGCTGGTGCAACAATTCAAATAGCTGGTGTAAAAATTCTGTTTAATATCTACTTCCTATTTAAAACACAGCTTTTCATTTAATTATATGTAGGGAATATTTTCATATTATTTGTTTCTTTACAATTACTTCATTCTCATGTGTTGTATGTCTAGGAATATTTTCTTCTAAAGATAGAAAAAAATAGATAATATCTTTTCAGAAGAAAACATTGGTTTATACAATTTTAAACCATCATGATATGGAAGAATTCTTTTGTCCCTCACTAAGGTGGAAGAACTATTTGGATCACAGATCATTTACAATGAAATACTTTACCTTTTTAAGATGCTTTCAGTCAATTTTATATCCTCATTGCTTATTCATTGTAAACAGTAATTTTTCAGTGAAGGGAAAGTGTGTGGTATATCTGCATTATGTTCAAACCCAATTCCTACTAAAGGCCGGGCTGAACCCCAGTAAATAATGTCCTGAATGATATTTTGCCGCCTTCTTTGGCACTTCATGAAATCCTAACATGAGGAAGTGTGGAAATACAGAGATTTTGTCCCATGTAGAAACCCATCCCATGTATTTTATGCTGTAATTCTTCTCTCTTTTAAAATTTGCTATCTTCTGCATAGTTTTCATTAACCTGTTACAGTAGTGAAAATCACAGATCAAGGTAATTTTGTAACACTTTGATTTTACCCCAAGAGCTGAGGGAAAACTTGCTCCTATACTTCAATCTGAGTTTCTTCTAGATTCAAACTTTGTTTCTCTACCATCAAGAGTCTCCTGTGTTGCTGCTCAAAGCCCCATCCAACCTGACCTTGAATACTTTCAGGGATGGGACACCCACTACTTCTCTGGGCAACCTGTTCCAGTGTTCCATCACCCCCACAGTAAAAAATGTCTTCCTTTCATCTAATATGTGTCAGAAGTATTAAATCTAGGCATATAAACTTTGAGGAAAGGTTTGAAATTCTTTTGATTTGAATCACATTTTATATGAATACTGACTTACAGGTGACTAAAATATGTTGATGGGCATTTGAGCTGACACTTTTTGAAAAGGTGCATGGAATTTAAAATTAAAACCAGCACCATTAAAAGCTTTGTGCCGTTTTCTTTTTCCTCTGGTATTCAAAATTGCATATATCAAATATCTGTGCTTCATACAAAGCTCTTAGACACTCTCAGAAAAAAGCTTTTCTTTCAGACTAAGTTGCAGTTTACGTAGAACACTAGTACTAGTGAAGGTTTTTCTGGGCATAGGGGGAACACCTTCTCATTGGATTTGTGTGCAGAATGCATTTTATCCAAACTGGAAAATTGATCCCAGCTGTGTTCTAGTCATCATTCTTACTGCATCAGGCCTGAAGATTCTGTGAAAAGTAGCCTGTGGTCCTTGAACATAGCTCATGTGAAACAGATGAGAGGCGATGGAGAAGTTGAGGGAGAGAATAAAGAGCATATGGCCCAGTACAGACTAACAATTGTTTGGCACCCTTTAAAGGCTGTGTTTGACAAGCAGGGCTGAAGCAGGTCTGCAAAATATCCGGGAGATCAAAATCCATTGAAGCAAATTGCCCTGGCCAGTCACCTTGCTGCCGATAATTCCCTCTCCATACCAGCTGATCAGGCCTAACAATGCTGCTGCAGAAGTATTGTGAAAAAGGTAGGCATATTTTCACAGATGCAGGGGAAAATCCCCTTGGATGATGGTTCCAAGGGATTACTTGATGGAGCAAGTTATGTACCCTTATCTACCGTGCAATATCTAAGTTGGTGAGTTCACTATCTGTCAGCATCACTTTAGAAAATAAATGTTTGATGCACAAAAAAATATTTCATATGTCCTGTCTACCTGCTTCATTTCAACCAATGAATAGGCTACGTTCCATCAGCAAAGGGTTTATGATCCTATGTTTCTTTAAACTGTGGTAATTCTTTATTTTTTTCTAAATCAGACACTGTCTATTCATAAGATTCAGATGTCCATGGCAGGAGTGTAATTAAATTCACATGTTAAAAAATAACCTTCTTCTTGTTATCTTTTTATTAAATTACTGACATGTAACATCAGTCTGAGAGCTGAAGAAAACCCCTTCATTTGCTGTTTGCCAAGTATCATCTATGTGATACAAATTCTGCTTGAGAAATCACACCCGTACATTGCCATGTAGCACTACTAGTAATGCTTTCACAACCTTTTCTTCATCATTAGGTCTTTTGGTGAAGTGAATGATTAGAACATAAGCAAGGGCATTTGTTCAAGATGCTCCAGAAAGAGCTGTGGTCTGTTCTCTTCTTTGCTGCCTATGTTAGCACTGAGCTGCAAAAAATGAAAGATTACTAGGAAAAGTGTTACTTTCAGTCTAAACTTGTAAATGATGTTTGGAATACCCTGTTAAATGACAAGGTGCTCTTTTAAAATATGGCATCTTAAGAGAAAATGTCAGCTTTAAAAAGGTTTTGAGACAGTTGCTTCTGGAAAAAAAAAAAAAACAACAAAAGAATTGGAGGCATCTAAGGTCTTTAGGCATACTATTTTGAAGATTGATTCAAACCACAGTTTCTTCATATAGGAAGAGCAGAGGACCATAGATGCAACCCATTTGAAAATGGATTTCTATATGTTTCTGGTTGGGATTACCAGACATCATTTCTTGTGAAGTCGAGGGACTGCAGTTAGCACTCCAGTAATTTCCTTCCCTGAAATTCAACTGCATTTGCTCCTTTTTCCAGAGTCCCCATTTATTAGTGAAGGTATGCTCTATCTATGCATTAGAATATTCCATTAGAGTGTGTGACTCATACTTGCTAGTTAAAATTAGCTGGAACGGAATGGATAGTTACAGTTGCTTGTATACAATAGTCTTATTTTGGCAAGTTTTCTTTAGACAATGTTGAAGCAGCACTAGCAAATAGGAAGTACAGCTTGCAGCAGGGAAGGACACTCTTCTGCTTTCTCAAGTTTCCTGTAGTTAAATAGACGCCAAAAGGCTTTTCCTAGTACTACTACTGTCTTGTAGGAATACTTGATCTAATCCTATCTTTGATCAAATTACGAATGGGTTACTTTTCTACAAGGCAGAACATTTTTCTTTTAATAATATGTATTTTGTAAGGTGGAAACATGAACTTGTGCACCAGTCACGTGGAATGTACTCCTTATTAAGTTTCACAACCTTCTTTAGAAAATATTGACTGTGTGTAACTTCAAAAGAAGAATTCTGGGCATCTTCATTCTATTGATGTAATTGTTTTTCTGCCATGCTGGTATTGTTTTCTATCATTTTTACCAACAGAAATATTTTTCCCTGACACCTATGGAAAAGACCTATGTTTACTCAACAGTGCGGCATCAGTACATTGTTTAGAATGATTTCAACATGGTCCCAAACATATCGGACTTCTAGACAGCAGAGGTTAGCAACAGGGAATGGGAATAACTTCTGAACCGTTTCAGTAGATTTCCCAGGAAGGGAAAATTGCTTTCTGCCACTGCAAATTTTCCCAGAGATTTTGTCTGGTTAAGAGTTGCATCAAAAGAGTATTTTTGCACAAACCTTGGGGCAAGCTCTGTCTCCGATTTACTAGTGAATGCAAAGAGGGTGAAAGTGCTGCTTCAAAGCCCTCTGTGTGCTTTCTGTACCAAGAGGGGGGGTGACCCCAGAAATAAGTTTTGATCTCTCTTCAGAACACAAGGCATGTCATCACCTCATTCATCTTCTTCTGGGACTCATAGCATCTTAAGACTAAGAAGCTCTCTTGCTTGCTGAAGTGCGTTCAGCAAAAAAACCTTGTCTCATCAGCAAATTTGAACACAACTACAGTCGAGTCAATTCCAATGCTGGCAGGGCAATACTCTACCCCACTAGTAACACGCCACTATTAGAAGACTGTGTAAAACTATTTTTGTACAAAGTAATCGGAGGGAAAAATAGAATTGGGAAGAACTGCACATTGTTCTGGAAAAAAGTCTCCTGCCTCAGTCTTACAGACATCATTTGCTGGTATCATTTTTAATAGTTGGGGCTTTTTAAATTTTGTAGAAGAAAAAATATTACTGCACCTTTATGTTTCCTTAATAGAAGTACAGCCATTTCTTAATAGATTAGAAGTAAGCCATTTGAATATGTACAAATGGTCTTTTCAAATACATATGCTATAGCACACTGTGAAAGTAATCTAAAGGTTTAAAAAGATTTTGGAAGAAAGTAAGTCTAAGGTGATAGAAGAAGAAGAAGAAGAAAACAGCAGTTTTCTTCTGGTGAAAAAAAAACAAACGGAGGACCTTGTACAGTGGAGATGTA
This sequence comes from Molothrus aeneus, assembly GCF_037042795.1. Taxonomy (NCBI): domain Eukaryota; kingdom Metazoa; phylum Chordata; class Aves; order Passeriformes; family Icteridae; genus Molothrus; species Molothrus aeneus. The sequence continues at coordinate 85,854 of NW_027098893.1, read as the reverse complement.
TTATTTGACTTCCTGAAAAACTGAGTAGATTTGCTATTGCCAATGGTTTTCATTAGGAAGGAAGAGATTCCTTTGGCAAAAAAACCCCTTCAAATTGACTTGACAAAAATGTTATGACACTTAACTTCACCAATCCTGAAGAAAAATTCTCATCACTTGATCTGGAAATCATGATGGTAATGGAGACAAGGATGTCTAAGCCATGCCATCAGGAACATAAAAAAGCATTAGAATGCAGGTAAGACTGAGCTCCTGAACTAGTGTGAAGAGAATGCAACAAAGACATTTTCCTTTAAGAGTCTTCAGGATGGAAGGCAGAGCAAATTTTTTCACGGGAAGTATTTCTGAATAGAATGAATCTTCAAAATAACATTGTTTTCCAAAACCTGTTTACAGTATCTCTTACCATGATACACAGTTCCTATGAATAGAAAAAGCAAAGCACTTTTTTCCAAACTGTTGTGCACTCTTAAGCAATCTACAATAAAAATAGTATTTTTTCATGCTGGGAATGATGTTAATTACAAAAAAAGCCTTGTAGCACACTTGGCACTGTAGTCTCTTGATTAGCATAGCTTTTTATTCATCAAACACGTTTCACATTGACTATTTTTCTCTTTTAAATAACGGCGTCTTTGTACTTATGCAGCATCCATGAAGAATTTCTTGGGTGTTATTTTGTACCTGATCCTAAATGGCAGGTTCTGCATTCTGCCATCTGTCTAGCTTTGCCATTTGATGCAGCTTCTGAGAGGTATTTTCAGAATCGAGGACTACTTGCAAGAATGATGCTAAATCCATGCATTTTACTCCTTGGTTAATGCAAAACTATTTTTCCTTTACAGATCAATGAGAACAGGAAAATAATGATGGTGAGTTCAATCCTTAGAGTAATACAAAGAGGACTATTATCATCATTAGAAACCAAGCAAGGTGTATTTATTGCACATGCAGTATACTCACTAATGCAAATTACCCTGTAAATTCAAAAGGAATCTGTATCATAGGAGTGGATGGAATGTTTCTATTGATATTTTGCTTAAAGCAGAAAATTAATTCTTTTGACAGCCAACTCATGATTGCAAGCTCACTTTCAACTACAGCTTTCAAACAGATGAAACGTGTCTGTTTATAAAACGATACAGTACAGTACACAATAGCAAGTCAGGTCATAGACATTCAAAAGAAAAAAACAGATCAAAGGACACATTCATTCCCATCTACAAGCCCTCAAGAGTGTACAGGTCAAATGTCCCCAGAAAACTAGGCTGGTGGCGCAAATTCTCTATGTTGGCACCAGCAGAAGCAGCTGCTATCTTTATAGGATGCAATCTTGCTTACATCACCCTTCAGAGCAATCTTCTGTACCCCTGCCCAATACACCTTCTGCTCTATTCCTTGGACTTCACATTTGCATTTCTACAGAGTCCTGTCCTGCAAACTGACTCAAAGTTCAGGTAATAGATTTCCAAGATTTAGAAATGTTGTGTGAGGTTTATTTATTTCATATTTCCTTCCATCTAAGCAAACTGTAACTTTCGGAAGTGAAATATTTCGAGTATGTCACGTGTATTTTAATGTTAGCTCTGCTTCACATTCAAACTTCTCACAGACCCCTGTGATGCCTTGCTGCAAAAATATATAGCTGCCAAGAGTGGTTGTGGGAAGTTAGAATTGCCAGAAAACCATACAAACAATCTAACAATAGAGCCTTGGATTTCTGAATATAATTGCACCATGTAAAGTCAAAATATAATATTTAAATGATTTTATATAATGATGAGTGTGGGCTAGAGAGAATCCAGATAGAATTTTATTTTTTTAAACAGTTCCGGGAAAAACATGGCCTTGACTTGGAAGTATAGCACGAAATATTTTTATACAGCATGAGTTCTCATTACCTAATCATATGATTTGTAGACCTGAATTGGAAACCAGGAAATAAACAAAGAAAAATATTCAAGCTATAAAAGATGGGAGTTTAAAATTTTCTTTGTATTTCTGATTAAAGCTATTAGGTAGCTAAATGGTCACCCATGATTTTAAAAAGCATCTGGACATTAAAAATAGGTAAATTTCTGCGGGACTTGGATGTCAGCTATTCCTGAAAAGCTTTATTTCACCGCTTTCCAACCCTGAATCAATCCACTTAAACGCAGCTGTATTTCAGATGCTCAGTGGAACTGTCCATGTAATGCATATAGTTGACAAATAGTCTGCAGAAAAAGCTAGATCCATTTGAAGATCTTTTTCTGTAAATGGTATTCACGTTATTTGTACAAACACACAGATGGGATTTCTGCTGTCTTCTTCAGGCTACTTCCTCCAGAGAGCTCTCCATCAAATCTCTCTAGTTCTACTCTTCTGGTGATCCAAAGTCAGCACTGGGATGGTCCAAGTGCATGAATTACTGTCTGCTAGAGGTGCACCCCGAGGGCTTCTGTGTGCAGCATCACGTGAGCCCTACTAATGTCACCCTGTTGGTATAAACTGAGCTAGCTGGACCTTAAGGGACAAGATTGTGCACTGATATTGTAATAGAAATTAGGTACTAAGAAGGAGGCTGGAAGATTTAAATATTTCTGCCTCCAGCTTAAGCAACACTAAATCTTGGTCTTTATCTGAAAAACTAGGTGAATTAGCCTATTTGGCATTCCTATGCCAAAAATGTCAGTAATACAACAAGAACCGTCAAAAGAGTAACAATTCCAATCATTACTTTGTAAAAATAATTCATTGGAAGAAGTCGGGAAGAAGGATGAAACATGCCAATATCCTACCCTGAGAATCATTCTGTTGATTTGCACAGGTTTCTTATTATATACCCATCTAATGCATTGGACATGCATGCTTGTGATGACACAAATACTTGCAAAGCTTACCAGATAAACCATGTTCTCTTCAGACAGCAAAACATTGCTTGATGGTTGTGTTTGCTAATTACATTTAGACTCAATGTTCTTAAAGGTCTTTTCCAACCAAAGTGATTCCATCATTCTCTAAATCGCAGATCCTGCTTGTCTTGGTTTAGGGCAAATTTGGCAGCAATCCTCAAGAAGGGGTGATTTATTAAAAATATTGATCTAGTACTGATATCCAACTGTGACGGACCAAGGCTCTCTAACAGTTCAAAATTAGAAAGTGTATGTTTATTGCAACGCTGGGCAGCGTGCGGGATAGCTCCCAAATACACACTGTGATTTAGAGGTGATAACAGAGTCTTTTTATCTATACAAGTATTGAATACCCAAAAGACAAATACATATTCATAATTTAGGTACATCCCATCATTCCTCACTTCGTATGGTAATTAGTTCAAAAGCTATTAAGCACACGTAGTTTGTTCCTCAAAATGAATCGGTGGTCCCTTTCATGGGGAGGGGTTCCAAAATGAGGAAATAAATGAAGTCTTCCTGGTTCTGAACTTTCTACATTTTCAATGCAAATATGACAAATGAACCCATTGGTAGAACTCCCATTCCCCATCTTCAATTGGTTTCAGAACAGAGGTGGCCTACAATTGTCTTATGTTCCTAAAAGCTATTTATGAGTTTCTATATTCTTCATGATAAACCCAGCTAAGCAAACATGATGTTGACAAGCAATCAATTATTAGTTAACTACTAACTCTTAACTTCAACAAGGCCTACCTATTTATTTTGATAAACTCTAATAAGGCTTATCTCTAACTAAAACCTCAGCTCCTCTAAAATCCCTAAATTTCTTTAAAGTTTATGTCTCAGGGGGCCCCCCCCAGAAAGCCCACCTACACGGCCCCTCCCCTCAACTGGTCTGGGAAACATTTCCTCTGAGAGAAGTGGAAAAAATCTGTTTATTTACCAGGGAAAGCACCCCCCAGCACAAAAAATGAACAATACCAGATGACAAAACTCAATCGCCGCTCTGAAGAGACAACAAATTCAGAAAGTCTCTCCTGTGGATGCTTGCTCTGTTATCAATCCCTCCGGCACTAGGAAAGGCTGCTGCCCAGAGTAGGCCCCCATAGGCCACAAAGTGCAAGCTCTCAGTGCTCTCCAGGTCCCAGTCTGGAGCAGGTTTGAACAGTTCCAAGAAAAGGGAAAGAAAAAAGACAGTCCAGGGAAAACTCTGCCTCAGCCAGCTAAACCAACTGAAAAGCAAAGAACACTCTGTTCTGCTCCATCAGTGCCCAGACAACACAGTGCAGCACAGAATGTGGAGCAGTGTTGCTTTTAGAAGAGTGAGTGCAGCCTGTGATAACAAACTCCGTACTTCTTCTTCTCCCCACCTTTGCTCTCAGAAGCAGTCTTGAAGGCAGAGAATATAATATCCAGCATTAACAGAACAGATGGCTGGGGATACAACATCATAAAGTCACCCTAGGACACTGCTCTACTGAGATATGTCACCAGACTATGCTAAGACAAAGTTTTGGAACTGCTAATTAAAATTCTACTATCACAGTGAAGCTGAGGAGGAAACACAGCTCACTCCAGTTACCTTGTGGCATGCCAATACTTCCTTTCAATCACAATGGTTTTCGTCTTTAAGTCCGTGACATCACAGGCATAATTCAATATCTTTTGGGCAGGAAGGAAGATATTCTTCTTCTCATTATACTGATGGGTAAGCTGAAATGCAAAGCAGTTAATTCAAAGTGAAACAGCGATAAAGTCAATAGTAAAACTCACCACAGTTTTGTTTACCAACCCAAGTCCTTACGATCCCAAAATACAAGAACAGCTGTAAAAGCCTTGTGGTTTCTTAATTTTTTCCTATACCTACATGGGAGGGTAAGGGATAAATGATCCCAAACAATGGTAATCCACAACAAAGCATTCTTGACATCATATTCAGCTTTTGCATAGCGAGCTCTTCACCTGATCAAGTTATTCCATTGCAATAGTTTGGGGAGTATCTTAGAGGGCTGCCTGTTGTTGGTTTAAACCATCTTGATCATTCAGGAACCCAGTAGCAATGAGAAAGTTCAAAATAAGATAGTGCTACACATTGATTTTCCTATATGACAGACATATTTCTACAAGACAGAAGGCTGACCTAATGCTTCCCTACAACATGGCTGAAGTGGCATCCTGTTCCCCATAGGTTTTTCAGTTTAATTTTAGCAGCTTTCTTACTAGATTAATGAGCTGAACTAACTCAAAAAGGAATCAGATAAGTGCCAGAGCTTTAAAACAAACAACAACAACAACAACAACAAAAAAGATGCAAAATGGTGATTTGTGGGTGCGTTTGAAAACAGAAATTTTTTTGTATTTTTCATAGAGACATGGCATTCTCTAGAATGATATTGCTCCAACGGTTTGAGTTTGGTTTTCTTTTTCCCCCTCAATTGTAAATGTTATGCATTCTTTTTGGCCATTTCAGTAAATAGATTTTCTGATACGTGTGAAAGACAGTCTAAAGTTCCCCTCATTTGCCTCACGACCATTCCCAGGACAGACCCTGGGACCCTAAAGACACCGATGGGAATTCTGGCCTGCCAGTAATGGATGAACACCAAAAATCCTGAGGCCCCTGAGCAGAATTCTGGCCTGCCAAGTGATTGTTCACAGCTGTGTCTTCAGTGACTGCTTCTAGCAGGGCCTGCCAAAGGGCGACCCGGCCTATATGCTTGCACCTGCTTCACGACAATAGACCAGGAATTTTCCCACCTCTTGGCCAGATGAACTTGCTGGGGCAACTTGGTAGCCCCCCCATGGAAAATCCTTCATCTCCACTACCAGCGTGAGGCACCGAGGTTGAAGCCCCCCTACCAAGGACTGAGACTGAGACACCTGTAATTCTGATGCAGGGGTGCTGGCCTGACTGAAGCAGGATGCCTGCTGAGTGTTGCCTACAGATGTGTTCACCGGACCTAGACTGGTTTCCCCCAGAAAGCAGTCCTGAAACAGTGGGTCCCACTCACTGCTGATACTGACTTATCCTGCTGAGAACATGGACTGTCTGTACCCGTCTTCAATATCTTTTTCCCCCTCAGCAATTTCAATAGACTTCTTCTTCTTCTTGATTGTATCTCAGCCATTTCAAGATTCTGTTTCCCCCCTCAGCAATGGACTATAATAGAACCTTGAGTTAACCAGGACTTTGAGATCTTCCCAACGTGACTAGGCAAACTCTATCAGCTGGACTAAGAGGACTTAGTCTCTCCATGTTTGGTAGCTATACTCCTCTCTCTTTCTCCCCCTCTTTTTTATTCTTTTCCTCTCCCTGATTCCTTTCAGGCATTTGCTGTGGTCATTCTATAAAGGTGCATTTGTTTGGATTGATACTGCAATCCCCTTTCCAGGTTGTCTGTTGCACTCCGAGATCAGTTAACCAACCAACCAGTTAACCAACCCCTTGGTATCAGCGGATCGTGACAATACCTTCTTTCAAGCTGACATTGGTTCTAGTCCATATAAGCACACTGGTAGGTAAAAGTAGACTCTAAAAGATAACATTCAAAATGTATTTCCCTTGTCTTCCCATTAAAGCAAGTGAAGAAAGCAGACAGGAGATCTTCAGATAACATGCTATGCAAATTGAAAAGATTCTGTCCTTATTTGAAGCAACTGAGAAACTCACACAATGAAATACAGTTCAGACAGATCGAAGGGTCACAGATGATGTCAAATCTGTACTTTCAATGTTTGAATGAAGCAAGATTTCTTGAAGTACAATCCTATAAAATGAAGGTGAGTTTGCAGAAGCAATTGAACTGGGTCTGTTTTATAAACACAATGTTTTCTAAGTAACTGAGGATTCAGGAAGGCAACCTTGGAATTTAAAGGATTTAGAAAGATACAAATACCAAGACTGGCAGTTCATTAGCTTTAACAGTCTCTTCAAATAAGATCTATTTTTAACTTCTTCTTGTAGTAGGTCTGAAGACATTAGGAATGATGCAATAAAACAAAACAAACAACAAACCAAAACAAAACCAAAACAGCTTTCTCAAAAAGCTTGGAGAAACCAGAGAAATTATGATTTTTAGGGGTTAAGTAGTCCTTTAAAAGTTGTCTCTGGGAAAAGAGATAAAAAACCACTAATTGACTGTGGAGTATATTCCAAACCTGTCCTGAAGCATGTAAGGGACAAGAGCCTGTAATAAAACTACTATGCTGGGTTCATCTGTTAAAAGCATTCCAGAATGGTTGAAATTATCAATCACATAATGTGGGATTAAAAAAAAAAAAAAAAAAAAAGAAAAAAAGAAAAAGAAAAAAGAAGAAAGCATAGAGAAAAAAATATTTTGAACATGTTTTCCCATTCCCAGATGGCATAACAGCTTTATTTCATTTTGTTCCTAAGACTGATTAATAGCTTATGAAGTGTTTTACAATTGAGAGTGAGAGTGTTCACACTAACCATACAATTTGGATGGATCTCTTTTACTTTGCACAGCAGCAGATACGGTTTAGCACTCCACAGTTCAGTCCCCGAAAGTGAATGGGTGTGGCAGATTTAACCTAACTGGCCAGTCCACCAGAATGCTTAATTATCTTGGAAAATGCTTTGCTCTGTCTCATTATCTGGACATGTCTCTCTAGCTCCGCTTTGAGCTCCTTGATCTTTCATCTACAGGATGAGATCCAATTTAGCTTAGCAAGGACATAGCCTTTCAAAACCACATCTTTTATCTTCTGCATTCATACAAGTACATTTCTACTGCAGGGAACCCTGTGGAAGATCCTAGTTGTTTTGTTTCTCAGATAGTTGTTGCATAAAAGAGCTCTTCTTTTAATTTTTTCCCTGCTAAAGTATAGGCTCTGTACTTAACTGATTGTGATGCTAACTCATTATCATCTATTCTTCAGTCGTACAGAGTAGGCAGCAAAGTTTTCTTCTGAAGACATTCATTTAATGAGAAATGCTGAAGGTCTGACTTTAGTTGCAAAGGTCACCGATTGACCGGTTGCAAAATTGTTAAGTCTAGTAAGAGCAGGAAAAGTGTGCTGTTGCTGTGCCTGTAAATGTCGTGTCAGCTGCTGTTGGGATAAAAAGCATGAGCATAAGAAAAGATATCTGCATGGATAGAAAAGAAATTTGTTGTGATTTCTGCACAAGAGGAAGTATGAAGCACTTATTTCAGTGGCTAAGACAGTATCATCATTGGGCCAGTTCTCTTCAACATCTTTTGAACAACCTGGACACAGCACTTGAAGGAATATTAAGACAGTTTGCCAAAGACACTAAATTGGGAGGAGCTGTGAACTAACTCCCTTGAGGGCACAGAGACCTTGCAGAGAGATCTTGCCAAATAGGAGAGATGGGCAATTCTTGCTGGCCGGGAGTCTATGCACAAATCACAAAAGGGGCGGGACTGCTGGGGACGGCGTCTCAAGCTGGTTTTTTTCCAGCATCAGTCTCATGACATGGTGATGACAATGGGAAGCTGCCAGCAGCTCACGTCCCCAGCAGCAGACAAAGAACTTAATGTTACAACTTACTTGAAAAGTTTTTTGACCAATCACACAAAGCAAAAGCATATTGACAGTACTTCTGTCCAATCACTATAAAGACATGTACCTGGGCTTAGAACGATGCTCGCTTCTTTCGAATAAAAGACCTGCTTGTAAGCCTTAAGATACAACGCACAGAGCTCCATTATTAAGCTTAGAACTACCTAACATCGCGCTAGATATACTTTGCTGTAGCTTAGGGAGTTATTCTAGACAAGCATTAATACACAGACCATTGTTCCATTTGTCCTTACTTTTCTACTTCTCATCTAATTTTTCTGCTGACAAACCTTATGACTACTGCTTAGCTCCAATGACAGTTCTGCTGTCTCTGAGGCCTTCCTTTTGCAGCTTTCCCAAACCCCTCTGTTTTTGAGGATTCCCACAGGCAATCACCAACCAGATGGAGTGGAACAAGGGCAAGTGCTGGATTCAGCACCTGCAACAGGGCAATCCTGGTGGGTGTATAGACTGGGGAGGGAGCAAGAGGCTGGGAGAAGCACTGCAGAAAGGGACCCAGGCTCCTGGCCAATGGCAAGCTGAATGTGCATCAGCAGTGCCCTGGCAGCCAGGAGGGCCAAGCCTGTCCTGGGGTGCATCAGGCACAGTATCACCAGCTGGGCAAGGAAGGGGATTGTCTTGCTCTGCTCTGCTCTGCTCTGCTCTTCTCTGCTCTGCTCTGCTCTGCTCTGCTCTGCTCTGCTCTGGGGCGGAATCACCTTGGTATTAGAAAGTCCTCAAATGAGGTCTACAAAGACAGGACTCAAAGAAATGGCATGCAGCTGAGTCAGGGGAGGTTTAGGTTGGGTATCCGGAAAAAGTTTTTAACCAGAGAATGGCTGGGCACTGGAAGAGTCTTTCCAGGGAGTGGTCACACCATCACACCTGTCTGAGTTTGGGACATTGCTCTCAGGCATATGGTGTGATTCTCAAGGATGGCCCCAGGCAGGGCCAGGAGTTGGACTGATGATGATCCTGATGGGGTCCTTCCAATTCAACAGATTCAATGACTCAATGGTTCTGTCCTGGCCACTCAAGGTATATTGCTTGGTCTCATCAGATTTTGATCTGCTCTTGTTGGTCAGACTTTGTCCCTACTGGCTAATGATATTTATCACAAAAGACAAAGTGCCTTTTCTCAATTTTCTCAAGCAATTGGAACATGCGCCTTAGAATCCTAAAAAAGTCTTTTCTTTGAAACAACACTGTAGTGTTTTTCAGTGCCCAGTAGTCTTTCCAGATCTTAAGGAGAAAGAAGGCAAAATGAGGGGACGTATTACAATGAATGATTGTCAATTTTCCGGTTCTTTAGCAGTATATTTGTACTTCCACTATTCTTTGCTGTAAAATCATGGTTTTCTATAGTATCCAATTTTCTAGCAAGACACATTTCTGCAACTGAGCCCATCAGTCATTGTGAAAATATATTGTCAAAAGTACAAAACATATGAATAGGCAGTGACAAGTGAGGGAAAAAAGAAGTATGAGAAGCAGCTGCATGATACTAAAGTGAGACAAGAAGGAGGAGAAGGTGCTCCAGTTGACACAGCAAAGAATCCCCCACAGTCCCTGGAGGACATCATCATCAAGCAGGTTGTCTCCCAGCAGTCCCTGGAGAACCGTGGAGGAACACAATGGAGCTCGTGGGGAGCTCCATTGCACAGCAGGTGAATGTGCTTTGAAGGAAGCTGCAGCTTGTGGAGGGAGGGAGGGCCAGAAAAGCATCCTTGACCTCTTGGAAGAGTGGAAGAGTACGTGCAAATCTTAAACAGCTGCTAACTCTAATCTATTCTCTTTCCACTTCTTGTCTTAGGTAAGTAAGAAGACAACCCAAGAATTAGAAGCCTAAATTCTTTTGCTTGAGGCTCCCATTCTTTCTGCCATTCTCTTAAAATTTAGTTTGAAGTAAAACTCATGATAAAGTTCTTAAGGCTTGATGTTCAGGCTTGTTTCAGAAAATAGGGAGTGCAAATAACTCTTGTCACTGTCATTTTTTTCATAGAAGGAAAAAAGGGAAATTACTGGTTTTCAAGGACTTACAGAAATCCATTGGTAACGGTGGTGAGACTGAAGAGTTTAATTAATCTGAAAAGAGAATGTCGTGGAGCTACCTCAGCGCTGTACAAGTTTTTTTACCAGGAAGTCTAGACTTTTAAACAGACTAAGGACACAATAGTTATCTCTGGGAATATTTTAGTATGTATAGTACATTCATCTTTAAATAGTTCTATCTGTTTGACAGTTATGACTTAGGCTTTAAATTTGATGTGAAAAGAAATATTTGTGATTCAGATCATTTCCATTTCTGAAGCATTTCAGTTGTTGACTGTTTTTGCTGTCTCCTGAGGGCGGGAAAATAGTCTTTGTACCAATACTGAAACAAACTAGATGGAAAAATTTGTTTTCCTCATTCTTTTCTGTCTATTTGAACAGGCACAGCAGCAAGACCACTGCTATGCGTCTGAGTGGCCCTTCCACTCCTGGAGGACAAACTTGTAGTGGCTAGTATGTTATTTGCACACATTTCTGATGCCGGCTGTTAACTGTTGTGCAGAAAGATCTGTCAACCTTTTTCACAGGAGGACACTTCTGAATTGCTTCACTTGTCTCTGAAGCAGAGAACTAAGCTGGCACTCCATTTCTGAGATCTTGCTGCGTTAGCCCCCAAACCCATTTCTTTCAAATGCCTTTTACTTTCAACCAAAGCACTTCATTACTTCATGATGTAATCTCTTGTTCTTAATGTTCGGGGGATTGTTTTAGACTGATAAGACCATATTGCAGTAAGCAGGTAGAACATCTATCTTAAGCAGTATCCATCACTTGGCTTTGGTTCATGTATCATAACATCTGCAAGGAATGTCATTTACAATCAATGGATGGGCTGGGGTAACGGGCCACAGGTTTAGGAATCTTTCTCCAATTAATTTTGCGTTAAAATTTAGCTCTTATCATTTCAATTGTGTCTTTATTAAAACAATCATCTATTTATTACCTGTACCACAATGAACTGTGTACCTGTACCACAGTCAACAGGGGTTGAGCATCCTACAACAATTCCAAGAAGAAGAATGGTCTGAGCCCCCAGTGCAGCACATGAAGTCTGTCATCAAGTCAGAGTCCCGCAGGCGTTTTCTCAGCCTGGAGAAGAGCAGACTCTGGGCAAATTGTTAGAGCAGCTCTCCAGCAGCTGAAGACAGCCTACCAGAAGGAGGCAAGTGAGCTACACAAGGGCACGGAGCAATAGGAAAAGTGTGGATGGCTTTAAAACCTGAAGAGTATAGGTTTCCTTTGGCTATTGGGAAGAAATTCCTTGCCAAGATGGTTGGGAGACACTAGAACATGTTGTGGGTGACCAATTCCTGGAAGTGATCAAGGCCAGCTTGAATGGGTCTTTGAGCTTAAGGCGGTCTAGTGGGAAGGTGTCCCTGACAATGACATGGTGGGGAGGAGGTAGGTGAATTTAAGGTCCCTTCCAAAGCCAACCATTCCATTATTCTATGGTAATCATTCTGTACAGTAGCAGTAAGAAGTTGAAGCTAGAAATAACATATTCATGCTGAGAAACTGCTATCCAATGAGTTGAACTGTTTGGGTCACACATTTATGTGCCATTTAGCAATACTATATCTAATATCTAGTCCTCGCTCTTTATCATACACGCAAGTATTTTATCATCTTTAACGTTTCTGACATTTGGGAATTTTCTTCCCTTCTCTTTCTTTCTTTCTTTCTTTCTTTCTTTCTTTCTTTCTTTCTTTCTTTCTTTCTTTCTTTCTTTCTTTCTTTCTTTCTTTCTTTCTTTCTTTCTTTCTTTCTTTCTTTCTTTCTTTCTTTCTTTCTTTCTTTCTTTCTTTCTTTCTTTCTTTCTTTCTTTCTTTCTTTCTTTCTTTCTTTCTTTCTTTCTTTCTTTCTTTCTTTCTTTCTTTCTTTCTTTCTTTCTTTCTTTCTTTCTTCTTTCTTTCTTTCTTTCTTTCTTTCTTTCTTTCTTTCTTTCTTCTTTCTTTCTTTCTTTCTTTCTTTCTTTCTTTCTTTCTTTCTTTCTTTCTTTCTTTCTTTCTTTCTTTCTTTCTTTCCCCTTTCCCCCCTTTTTCCCCTTTCCCCCTTTCCCCCTTTCCCCCTTTCCCTCTTTCCCTTGTTCCTTCTTTTTCCCTTCCTTTTCTTTCTTTTTCTTTCTTTCTTTCTTTCTTTTTCTTTCTCTCTTTCCTTCTTTCTTTTCTTTCCTTCCCCCACTTCCTTCCTTCACTGCCTTCCTTCCACTATGTCCTTCTTTCTGCCACATCCTTCTGCCACTTCCTTCCCTCCCCTCCCTCCACTTTGATGTTAATTTGCAAACTGTCCAGTAGTTACAGGAAATTACTCTTCTTAAATATCATTTTGAAGCTTAGAAATGAATAACAAAATTGTGTCAAACCATGGCATTTAAAAGCCACCTGAAAGTGAGAACTAGCTATTGAAAAGACAAAAATACAAAAATGAAATGATGGAGTGGATGGTTTTAAGGGATATTCTTTGTATTGCTTTGCTACAAATGAGGATCTCAATTTTTACACCTTCTAAAAACACATCTTGAAACTTACTACTTTCCGTGACAAAAATATTTCCAAAACAAGGAAATTGATTTATGCAGATGGAAATATCATCTCCCAAATAGTCATCATCAAGTCCAAAAGATTACCCTGCTTTTACGTAGTAAGCTTTATGGAGATTTCTATTCTCACACAAACCAAGAAGAATCTTTCAAATGACTAGAAAATCTTTAAAAGCAAAATAACCTTGAAGAAAAAAGATCCAAAAAAGAGCCGGGAATTAGATACGTCCACACTTGTTACATGTTTGGTTACTAATATTGGCTCTAGTTTGTTGGCGAGTACACTTCCCATTCACGCACGCACGCACCCCTCTTCCTCCTGCACACAGATGTGTGATATTGGGTCTCAAAGAATGGACTATTTTCTCTTAGATAGGTTTTGGTTCTCAAAGTCAAAGCGTAGTCTTCCTGGCTCTATTACCAGGATTTTGTTCCGGGAAGGGAATGTGCTTGTGCCTGTTAGAAATGGGGAGGAGGGGACAGAAAGCAAAGCCATTTGAAGACAACCTGCAGCATAACTAAGAAAGTGGGGTGCTTCTTGACTGCACAACAAAAGAAAGATCGGGAGTAAAATGGAGGAAAACTTGAGGTGCTGATAGAGTTTCTCCTTGTGACAGCTTTCAAACGGACAGAAAACAGCACTTCCTTCATTCTCCTGCCTTTTCAATTCACATTAACATTGGAAGAAAAGGGGTTTTGGACAACTTTCTTTTGCTTCTTGCCTAACACTCTGCTGACATTCCGTGCAACTTCCAGAAAAAGATCCGGGATGCTTTTTGTACTGGGAGAGTTTCTCCTTGCGAGACCTAGTAGAAAAGCTTTTTGCTAAGATGTAGGCGACAAGAGACGCAGATTCAGAGATACGGAGCTCTCCGAAGGTAAGGACCGCTCCCGGGCGTCTTTCCGCAGAAGCCGTGCTCCGGAGCGCAGCGCGACCGGCACAATGCTCTGTGTGCAAAGAAGCGGCTTCTTCGCCGCCGGGAGACGGAGACCGCGGCCGCGTCTTTAAAAGCGAAGAAAAAAGTCGCACAACATGGGGATTGTGTGTGCAGCTCTCAAACCTAAAGAAAACAGTACCTTACCACTCTCCGGCTTTTCCATTCACATTACCATTCCAAAAGAAGGAGTTTTGGACAACTTTCTTTTGCTTCTTGCTAAACACTCTGCAGACCTCCGTGCAACTTCTAGAACAAGAGCGGAGATGCTTTCCATACTGGCACAGTTGGTCCTTGCAAGACACAGTAAAAAAGCTTTTTGCTAAGTTTTATGTGACCAGAGAGGCAGAAGGCAGAGTAAAGAGCTCTCCGAAACTAAGCCCCTGCCAGGGCGTCTTTCGTCAGAAGCCGCTCTCCGGAGATCACCGCCACCGGCACAATGCTCTGTGCGCGAAGAAGCCGCTTCTTCGCCTCCGGGAGATGGAGAGAACGGCCGCTTCCCAAAGGCGAAGATGCAAGCCGCAGCACACAGATATAGCGTGTGCAGCTTTGAAATTGATAGAAACGAGTACATTAGCATTCTCCTGCCGTTTCATTCACGTTATATTCGAATAAAAGGAGTTATGGGACACTATCTTTTTCATCTTCTTAAACACTCTGCAGTCCTCTGTGCAACTTTAGAAGAAGATCGGGGATGTTTTCTTTCCTGGCAGAGTTTCTCTTGCAAGATATGGTGGAAAAGCTTTTTGCTGTGTGTTGAGCGGCAAGACACGCAGAAGACGCAGATACGCAGCTCTCCGAAGCTAAGTGCCGGTCCACGGCTTCTTTCGGCAGAAGCCGCTCTTAGGTGCTCACCGCGACCGACCCAATGCTCTGTGTGCAAAGAAGCCGCTTCTTCGCCTGCGGGAGAATCGGCGAGCGGCAGCTTCCCAAAGGCGAAGATGCAAGCCGCACCATGCAGGCACAGTGTGGGCTGCATTCAGACTTAGAGAAAACAGTACTTTACCACTCTCCTGCCTTTTCCATGGTTATTATATTGGAAAAGAACGAGTTTTGGACAACTACCTTTCATTCTTGCCAAACTCTTTGCAGACCTCCGTGCAAGCTTTAGAACAAGATTTTGGATGTTTTCTTTCCTGGCAGAGTTTCTCTTTGCAAGATATGCTGGAAAAGCTTTTTGCTGAGTGTAGAGCGGCAAGACACGCAGAAGACGCAGATACGCAGCTCTCCGAAGCTAAGTGCCGGTCCCGGGCTTCTTTCGGCACAAACTGCTCTCAGGAGCTCCCTGCGCTCGCCACAATGCTCTGTGTGCGAAGAAGCCGCTTCTTCGCCTCCGGGAGAATCGGCGAGCGGCAGCTTCCCAGAGGCGAAGATACAAGCTGCACCACACAGGCACAGTGTGGGCAGCCTTCAGACTTAGAGAAAACAGTACTTTACCACTCTCCTGCCTTTTCCATGGTTATTCTATTGGAAAAGAACGAGTTTTGGACAACTACCTTTCATTCTTGCCAAACGCTTTGCAGACCCCCGTGCAAGGCTTTAGAACAAGATTTTGGATGTTTTCTTTCCTGGCAGAGTTTCTCCTTGCAAGATATGGTGGAAAAGCTTTTTGCTGAGTGTAGAGTGGCAAGACACGCAGAAGACGCAGATACGCAGCTCTCCGAAGCTAAGTGCCGGTCCCGGGCTTCTTTCGGCACAAACCGCTCTCAGGAGCTCCCTGCGCTCGCCACAATGCTCTGTGTGCGAAGAAGCCGCTTCTTCGCCTCCGGGAGAATCGGCGAGCGGCAGCTTCCCAAAGGCGAAGATGCAAGCTGCAGCACACAGGCACAGTGTGGGCAGCCTTCAGACTTAGAGAAAACAGTACTTTACCACTCTCCTGCCTTTTCCATGGTTATTCTATTGGAAAAGAACGAGTTTTGGACAACTACCTTTCATTCTTGCCAAACGCTTTGCAGACCCCCGTGCAAGCTTTAGAACAAGATTTTGGATGTTTTCTTTCCTGGCAGAGTTTCTCCTTGCAAGATATGGTGGAAAAGCTTTTTGCTGAGTGTAGAGCGGCAAGACACGCAGAAGACGCAGATACGCAGCTCTCCGAAGCTAAGTGCCGGTCCCGGGCTTCTTTCGGCACAAACCGCTCTCAGGAGCTCCCTGCGCTCGCCACAATGCTCTGTGTGCGAAGAAGCCGCTTCTTCGCCTCCGGGAGAATCGGCGAGCGGCAGCTTCCCAAAGGCGAAGATGCAAGCTGCAGCACACAGGCACAGTGTGGGCAGCATTCAGACTTAGAGAAAACAGTACTTTACCACTCTCCTGCCTTTTCCATGGTTATTCTATTGGAAAAGAACGAGTTTTGGACAACTACCTTTCATTCTTGCCAAACTCTTTGCAGACCCCCGTGCAAGCTTTAGAACAAGATTTTGGATGTTTTCTTTCCTGGCAGAGTTTCTCCTTGCAAGATATGGTGGAAAAGCTTTTTGCTGAGTGTAGAGCGGCAAGACACGCAGAAGACGCAGATACGCAGCTCTCCGAAGCTAAGTGCCGGTCCCGGGCTTCTTTCGGCACAAACCGCTCTCAGGAGCTCCCTGCGCTCGCCACAATGCTCTGTGTGCGAAGAAGCCGCTTCTTCGCCTCCGGGAGAATCGGCGAGCGGCAGCTTCCCAAAGGCGAAGATGCAAGCTGCAGCACGCAGGCACAGTGTGGGCAGCCTTCAGACTTAGAGAAAACAGTACTTTACCACTCTCCTGCCTTTTCCATGGTTATTCTATTGGAAAAGAACGAGTTTTGGACAACTACCTTTCATTCTTGCCAAACTCTTTGCAGACCCCCGTGCAAGCTATAGAACAAGATTTTGGATGTTTTCTTTCCTGGCAGAGTTTCTCCTTGCAAGATATGGTGGAAAAGCTTTTTGCTGAGTGTAGAGCGGCAAGACACGCAGAAGACGCAGATACGCAGCTCTCCGAAGCTAAGTGCCGGTCCCGGGGCTTCTTTCGGCACAAACCGCTCTCAGGAGCTCCCTGCGCTCGCCACAATGCTCTGTGTGCGAAGAAGCCGCTTCTTCGCCTCCGGGAGAATCGGCGAGCGGCAGCTTCCCAAAGGCGAAGATGCAAGCTGCAGCACACAGGCACAGTGTGGGCAGCCTTCAGACTTAGAGAAAACAGTACTTTACCACTCTCCTGCCTTTTCCATGGTTATTCTATTGGAAAAGAACGAGTTTTGGACAACTACCTTTCATTCTTGCCAAACTCTTTGCAGACCCCCGTGCAAGCTTTAGAAGAAGATTTTGGATGTTTTCTTTCCTGGCAGAGTTTCTCCTTGCAAGATATGGTGGAAAAGCTTTTTGCTGAGTGTAGAGCGGCAAGACACGCAGAAGACGCAGATACGCAGCTCTCCGAAGCTAAGTGCCGGTCCCGGGCTTCTTTCGGCACAAACCGCTCTCAGGAGCTCCCTGCGCTCGCCACAATGCTCTGTGTGGCAGAAGCCGCTTCTTCGCCTCCGGGAGAATCGGCGAGCGGCAGCTTCCCAAAGGCGAAGATGCAAGCTGCAGCACACAGGCACAGTGTGGGCAGCCTTCAGACTTCGAGAAAACAGTACTTTACCACTCTCCTGCCTTTTCCATGGTTATTCTATTGGAAAAGAACGAGTTTTGGACAACTACCTTTCATTCTTGCCAAACTCTTTGCAGACCCCCGTGCAAGCTTTAGAACAAGATTTTGGATGTTTTCTTTCCTGGCAGAGTTTCTCCTTGCAAGATATGGTGGAAAAGCTTTTTGCTGAGTGTAGAGCGGCAAGACACGCAGAAGACGCAGATAGGCAGCTCTCCGAAGCTAAGTGCCGGTCCCGGGCTTCTTTCGGCACAAACCGCTCTCAGGAGCTCCCTGCGCTCGCCACAATGCTCTGTGTGCGAAGAAGCCGCTTCTTCGCCTCCGGGAGAATCGGCGAGCGGCAGCTTCCCAAAGGCGAAGATGCAAGCTGCAGCACACAGGCACAGTGTGGGCAGCCTTCAGACTTAGAGAAAACAGTACTTTACCACTCTCCTGCCTTTTCCATGGTTATTCTATTGGAAAAGAACGAGTTTTGGACAACTACCTTTCATTCTTGCCAAACTCTTTGCAGACCCCCGTGCAAGCTTTAGAAGAAGATTTTGGATGTTTTCTTTCCTGGCAGAGTTTCTCCTTGCAAGATATGGTGGAAAAGCTTTTTGCTGAGTGTAGAGCGGCAAGACACGCAGAAGACGCAGATACGCAGCTCTCCGAAGCCTAAGTGCCGGTCCCGGGCTTCTTTCGGCACAAACTGCTCTCAGGAGCTCCCTGCGCTCGCCACAATGCTCTGTGTGCGAAGAAGCCGCTTCTTCGCCTCCGGGAGAATCGGCGAGCGGCAGCTTCCCAAAGGCGAAGATGCAAGCTGCAGCACGCAGGCACAGTGTGGGCAGCCTTCAGACTTCGAGAAAACAGTACTTTACCACTCTCCTGCCTTTTCCATGGTTATTCTATTGGAAAAGAACGAGTTTTGGACAACTACCTTTCATTCTTGCCAAACTCTTTGCAGACCCCCGTGCAAGCTTTAGAACAAGATTTTGGATGTTTTCTTTCCTGGCAGAGTTTCTCCTTGCAAGATATGGTGGAAAAGCTTTTTGCTGAGTGTAGAGCGGCAAGACACGCAGAAGACGCAGATACGCAGCTCTCCGAAGCTAAGTGCCGGTCCCGGGCTTCTTTCGGCACAAACCGCTCTCAGGAGCTCCCTGCGCTCGCCACAATGCTCTGTGTGCGAAGAAGCCGCTTCTTCGCCTCCGGGAGAATCGGCGAGCGGCAGCTTCCCAAAGGCGAAGATGCAAGCTGCAGCACACAGGCACAGTGTGGGCAGCCGTCAGACTTAGAGAAAACAGTACTTTACCACTCTCCTGCCTTTTTCATGGTTATTCTATTGGAAAAGAACGAGTTTTGGACAACTACCTTTCATTCTTGCCAAACTCTTTGCAGACCCCCGTGCAAGCTTTAGAACAAGATTTTGGATGTTTTCTTTCCTGGCAGAGTTTCTCCTTGCAAGATATGGTGGAAAAGCTTTTTGCTGAGTGTAGAGCGGCAAGACACGCAGAAGACGCAGATACGCAGCTCTCCGAAGCTAAGTGCCGGTCCCGGGCTTCTTTCGGCACAAACCGCTCTCAGGAGCTCCCTGCGCTCGCCACAATGCTCTGTGTGCGAAGAAGCCGCTTCTTCGCCTCCGGGAGAATCGGCGAGCGGCAGCTTCCCAAAGGCGAAGATGCAAGCTGCAGCACGCAGGCACAGTGTGGGCAGCCTTCAGACTTAGAGAAAACAGTACTTTACCACTCTCCTGCCTTTTCCATGGTTATTCTATTGGAAAAGAACGAGTTTTGGACAACTACCTTTCATTCTTGCCAAACTCTTTGCAGACCCCCGTGCAAGCTTTAGAACAAGATTTTGGATGTTTTCTTTCCTGGCAGAGTTTCTCCTTGCAAGATATGGTGGAAAAGCTTTTTGCTGAGTGTAGAGCGGCAAGACACGCAGAAGACGCAGATACGCAGCTCTCCGAAGCTAAGTGCCGGTCCCGGGCTTCTTTCAGCACAAACCGCTCTCAGGAGCTCCCTGCTCTCGCCACAATGCTCTGTGTGCGAAGAAGCCGCTTCTTCGCCTCCGGGAGAATCGGCGAGCGGCAGCTTCCCAAAGGCGAAGATGCAAGCTGCAGCACACAGGCACAGTGTGGGCAGCCTTCAGACTTAGAGAAAACAGTACTTTACCACTCTCCTGCCTTTTCCATGGTTATTCTATTGGAAAAGAACGAGTTTTGGACAACTACCTTTCATTCTTGCCAAACTCTTTGCAGACCCCCGTGCAAGCTTTAGAAGAAGATTTTGGATGTTTTCTTTCCTGGCAGAGTTTCTCCTTGCAAGATATGGTGGAAAAGCTTTTTGCTGAGTGTAGAGCGGCAAGACACGCAGAAGACGCAGATACGCAGCTCTCCGAAGCTAAGTGCCGGTCCCGGGCTTCTTTCGGCACAAACCGCTCTCAGGAGCTCCCTGCGCTCGCCACAATGCTCTGTGTGCGAAGAAGCCGCTTCTTCGCCTCCGGGAGAATCGGCGAGCGGCAGCTTCCCAAAGGCGAAGATGCAAGCTGCAGCACGCAGGCACAGTGTGGGCAGCCTTCAGACTTAGAGAAAACAGTACTTTACCACTCTCCTGCCTTTTCCATGGTTATTCTATTGGAAAAGAACGAGTTTTGGACAACTACCTTTCATTCTTGCCAAACTCTTTGCAGACCTCCGTGCAAGCTTTAGAAGAAGATTTTGGATGTTTTCTTTCCTGGCAGAGTTTCTCCTTGCAAGATATGGTGGAAAAGCTTTTTGCTGAGTGTAGAGCGGCAAGACACGCAGAAGACGCAGATACGCAGCTCTCCGAAGCTAAGTGCCGGTCCCGGGCTTCTTTCGGCACAAACCGCTCTCAGGAGCTCCCTGCGCTCGCCACAATGCTCTGTGTGCGAAGAAGCCGCTTCTTCGCCTCCGGGAGAATCGGCGAGCGGCAGCTTCCCAAAGGCGAAGATGCAAGCTGCAGCACACAGGCACAGTGTGGGCAGCCTTCAGACTTAGAGAAAACAGTACTTTACCACTCTCCTGCCTTTTCCATGGTTATTCTATTGGAAAAGAACGAGTTTTGGACAACTACCTTTCATTCTTGCCAAACTCTTTGCAGACCCCCGTGCAAGCTTTAGAAGAAGATTTTGGATGTTTTCTTTCCTGGCAGAGTTTCTCCTTGCAAGATATGGTGGAAAAGCTTTTTGCTGAGTGTAGAGCGGCAAGACACGCAGAAGACGCAGATACGCAGCTCTCCGAAGCTAAGTGCCGGTCCCGGGCTTCTTTCGGCACAAACCGCTCTCAGGAGCTCCCTGCGCTCGCCACAATGCTCTGTGTGCGAAGAAGCCGCTTCTTCGCCTCCGGGAGAATCGGCGAGCGGCAGCTTCCCAAAGGCGAAGATGCAAGCTGCAGCACACAGGCACAGTGTGGGCAGCCTTCAGACTTCGAGAAAACAGTACTTTACCACTCTCCTGCCTTTTCCATGGTTATTCTATTGGAAAAGAACGAGTTTTGGACAACTACCTTTCATTCTTGCCAAACTCTTTGCAGACCCCCGTGCAAGCTTTAGAACAAGATTTTGGATGTTTTCTTTCCTGGCAGAGTTTCTCCTTGCAAGATATGGTGGAAAAGCTTTTTGCTGAGTGTAGAGCGGCAAGACACGCAGAAGACGCAGATACGCAGCTCTCCGAAGCTAAGTGCCGGTCCCGGGCTTCTTTCGGCACAAACCGCTCTCAGGAGCTCCCTGCGCTCGCCACAATGCTCTGTGTGCGAAGAAGCCGCTTCTTCGCCTCCGGGAGAATCGGCGAGCGGCAGCTTCCCAAAGGCGAAGATGCAAGCTGCAGCACGCAGGCACAGTGTGGGCAGCCTTCAGACTTAGAGAAAACAGTACTTTACCACTCTCCTGCCTTTTCCATGGTTATTCTATTGGAAAAGAACGAGTTTTGGACAACTACCTTTCATTCTTGCCAAACGCTTTGCAGACCCCCTTGCAAGCTTTAGAACAAGATTTTGGATGTTTTCTTTCCTGGCAGAGTTTCTCCTTGCAAGATATGGTGGAAAAGCTTTTTGCTGAGTGTAGAGCGGCAAGACACGCAGAAGACGCAGATACGCAGCTCTCCGAAGCTAAGTGCCGGTCCCGGGCTTCTTTCGGCACAAACCGCTCTCAGGAGCTCCCTGCGCTCGCCACAATGCTCTGTGTGCGAAGAAGCCGCTTCTTCGCCTCCGGGAGAATCGGCGAGCGGCAGCTTCCCAAAGGCGAAGATGCAAGCTGCAGCACACAGGCACAGTGTGGGCAGCCTTCAGACTTAGAGAAAACAGTACTTTACCACTCTCCTGCCTTTTCCATGGTTATTCTATTGGAAAAGAACGAGTTTTGGACAACTACCTTTCATTCTTGCCAAACTCTTTGCAGACCCCCGTGCAAGCTTTAGAACAAGATTTTGGATGTTTTCTTTCCTGGCAGAGTTTCTCCTTGCAAGATATGGTGGAAAAGCTTTTTGCTGAGTGTAGAGCGGCAAGACACGCAGAAGACGCAGATACGCAGCTCTCCGAAGCTAAGTGCCGGTCCCGGGCTTCTTTTGGCACAAACCGCTCTCAGGAGCTCCCTGCGCTCGCCACAATGCTCTGTGTGCGAAGAAGCCGCTTCTTCGCCTCCTGGAGAATCGGCGAGCGGCAGCTTCCCAAAGGCGAAGATGCAAGCTGCAGCACACAGGCACAGTGTGGGCAGCCTTCAAACTTAGAGAAAACAGTACTTTACCACTCTCCTGCCTTTTCCATGGTTATTCTATTGGAAAAGAACGAGTTTTGGACAACTACCTTTCATTCTTGCCAAACTCTTTGCAGACCCCCGTGCAAGCTTTAGAAGAAGATTTTGGATGTTTTCTTTCCTGGCAGAGTTTCTCCTTGCAAGATATGGTGGAAAAGCTTTTTGCTGAGTGTAGAGCGGCAAGACACGCAGAAGACGCAGATACGCAGCTCTCCGAAGCTAAGTGCCGGTCCGGGGCTTCTTTCGGCACAAACCGCTCTCAGGAGCTCCCTGCGCTCGCCACAATGCTCTGTGTGCGAAGAAGCCGCTTCTTCGCCTCCGGGAGAATCGGCGAGCGGCAGCTTCCCAAAGGCGAAGATGCAAGCTGCACCACACAGGCACAGTGTGGGCAGCCTTCAGACTTAGAGAAAACAGTACTTTACCACTCTCCTGCCTTTTCCATGGTTATTCTATTGGAAAAGAACGAGTTTTGGACAACTACCTTTCATTCTTGCCAAACTCTTTGCAGACCCCCGTGCAAGCTTTAGAAGAAGATTTTGGATGTTTTCTTTCCTGGCAGAGTTTCTCCTTGCAAGATATGGTGGAAAAGCTTTTTGCTGAGTGTAGAGCGGCAAGACACGCAGAAGACGCAGATACGCAGCTCTCCGAAGCTAAGTGCCGGTCCCGGGCTTCTTTCGGCACAAACCGCTCTCAGGAGCTCACTGCGCTCGCCACAATGCTCTGTGTGCGAAGAAGCCGCTTCTTCGCCTCCTGGAGAATCGGCGAGCGGCAGCTTCCCAAAGGCGAAGATGCAAGCTGCAGCACACAGGCACAGTGTGGGCAGCCTTCAGACTTAGAGAAAACAGTACTTTACCACTCTCCTGCCTTTTCCATGGTTATTCTATTGGAAAAGAACGAGTTTTGGACAACTACCTTTCATTCTTGCCAAACTCTTTGCAGACCCCCGTGCAAGCTTTAGAACAAGATTTTGGATGTTTTCTTTCCTGGCAGAGTTTCTCCTTGCAAGATATGGTGGAAAAGCTTTTTGCTGAGTGTAGAGCGGCAAGACACGCAGAAGACGCAGATACGCAGCTCTCCGAAGCTAAGTGCCGGTGCCGGGCTTCTTTCGGCACAAACCGCTCTCAGGAGCTCCCTGCGCTCGCCACAATGCTCTGTGTGCGAAGAAGCCGCTTCTTCGCCTCCGGGAGAATCGGCGAGCGGCAGCTTCCCAAAGGCGAAGATGCAAGCTGCAGCACACAGGCACAGTGTGGGCAGCCTTCAGACTTAGAGAAAACAGTACTTTACCACTCTCCTGCCTTTTCCATGGTTATTCTATTGGAAAAGAACGAGTTTTGGACAACTACCTTTCATTCTTGCCAAACTCTTTGCAGACCCCCGTGCAAGCTTTAGAAGAAGATTTTGGATGTTTTCTTTCCTGGCAGAGTTTCTCCTTGCAAGATATGGTGGAAAAGCTTTTTGCTGAGTGTAGAGCGGCAAGACACGCAGAAGACGCAGATACGCAGCTCTCCGAAGCTAAGTGCCGGTCCCGGGCTTCTTTCGGCACAAACCGCTCTCAGGAGCTCCCTGCGCTCGCCACAATGCTCTGTGTGCGAAGAAGCCGCTTCTTCGCCTCCGGGAGAATCGGCGAGCGGCAGCTTCCCAAAGGCGAAGATGCAAGCTGCAGCACGCAGGCACAGTGTGGGCAGCCTTCAGACTTAGAGAAAACAGTACTTTACCACTCTCCTGCCTTTTCCATGGTTATTCTATTGGAAAAGAACGAGTTTTGGACAACTACCTTTCATTCTTGCCAAACTCTTTGCAGACCTCCGTGCAAGCTTTAGAACAAGATTTTGGATGTTTTCTTTCCTGGCAGAGTTTCTCCTTGCAAGATATGGTGGAAAAGCTTTTTGCTGAGTGTAGAGCGGCAAGACACGCAGAAGACGCAGATACGCAGCTCTCCGAAGCTAAGTGCCGGTCCCGGGCTTCTTTCGGCACAAACCGCTCTCAGGAGCTCCCTGCGCTCGCCACAATGCTCTGTGTGCGAAGAAGCCGCTTCTTCGCCTCCGGGAGAATCGGCGAGCGGCAGCTTCCCAAAGGCGAAGATGCAAGCTGCAGCACACAGGCACAGTGTGGGCAGCCTTCAGACTTCGAGAAAACAGTACTTTACCACTCTCCTGCCTTTTCCATGGTTATTCTATTGGAAAAGAACGAGTTTTGGACAACTACCTTTCATTCTTGCCAAACTCTTTGCAGACCCCCGTGCAAGCTTTAGAACAAGATATTGGATGTTTTCTTTCCTGGCAGAGTTTCTCCTTGCAAGATATGGTGGAAAAGCTTTTTGCTGAGTGTAGAGCGGCAAGACACGCAGAAGACGCAGATACGCAGCTCTCCGAAGCTAAGTGCCGGTCCCGGGCTTCTTTCGGCACAAACCGCTCTCAGGAGCTCCCTGCGCTCGCCACAATGCTCTGTGTGCGAAGAAGCCGCTTCTTCGCCTCCGGGAGAATCGGCGAGCGGCAGCTTCCCAAAGGCGAAGATGCAAGCTGCAGCACGCAGGCACAGTGTGGGCAGCCTTCAGACTTAGAGAAAACAGTACTTTACCACTCTCCTGCCTTTTCCATGGTTATTCTATTGGAAAAGAACGAGTTTTGGACAACTACCTTTCATTCTTGCCAAACGCTTTGCAGACCCCCTTGCAAGCTTTAGAACAAGATTTTGGATGTTTTCTTTCCTGGCAGAGTTTCTCCTTGCAAGATATGGTGGAAAAGCTTTTTGCTGAGTGTAGAGCGGCAAGACACGCAGAAGACGCAGATACGCAGCTCTCCGAAGCTAAGTGCCGGTCCCGGGCTTCTTTCGGCACAAACCGCTCTCAGGAGCTCCCTGCGCTCGCCACAATGCTCTGTGTGCGAAGAAGCCGCTTCTTCGCCTCCGGGAGAATCGGCGAGCGGCAGCTTCCCAAAGGCGAAGATGCAAGCTGCAGCACACAGGCACAGTGTGGGCAGCCTTCAGACTTAGAGAAAACAGTACTTTACCACTCTCCTGCCTTTTCCATGGTTATTCTATTGGAAAAGAACGAGTTTTGGACAACTACCTTTCATTCTTGCCAAACTCTTTGCAGACCCCCGTGCAAGCTTTAGAACAAGATTTTGGATGTTTTCTTTCCTGGCAGAGTTTCTCCTTGCAAGATATGGTGGAAAAGCTTTTTGCTGAGTGTAGAGCGGCAAGACACGCAGAAGACGCAGATACGCAGCTCTCCGAAGCTAAGTGCCGGTCCCGGGCTTCTTTCGGCACAAACCGCTCTCAGGAGCTCCCTGCGCTCGCCACAATGCTCTGTGTGCGAAGAAGCCGCTTCTTCGCCTCCGGGAGAATCGGCGAGCGGCAGCTTCCCAAAGGCGAAGATGCAAGCTGCACCACACAGGCACAGTGTGGGCAGCCTTCAGACTTCGAGAAAACAGTACTTTACCACTCTCCTGCCTTTTCCATGGTTATTCTATTGGAAAAGAACGAGTTTTGGACAACTACCTTTCATTCTTGCCAAACTCTTTGCAGACCCCCGTGCAAGCTTTAGAAGAAGATTTTGGATGTTTTCTTTCCTGGCAGAGTTTCTCCTTGCAAGATATGGTGGAAAAGCTTTTTGCTGAGTGTAGAGCGGCAAGACACGCAGAAGACGCAGATACGCAGCTCTCCGAAGCTAAGTGCCGGTCCGGGGCTTCTTTCGGCACAAACCGCTCTCAGGAGCTCCCTGCGCTCGCCACAATGCTCTGTGTGCGAAGAAGCCGCTTCTTCGCCTCCGGGAGAATCGGCGAGCGGCAGCTTCCCAAAGGCGAAGATGCAAGCTGCACCACACAGGCACAGTGTGGGCAGCCTTCAGACTTCGAGAAAACAGTACTTTACCACTCTCCTGCCTTTTCCATGGTTATTCTATTGGAAAAGAACGAGTTTTGGACAACTACCTTTCATTCTTGCCAAACTCTTTGCAGACCCCCGTGCAAGCTTTAGAACAAGATTTTGGATGTTTTCTTTCCTGGCAGAGTTTCTCCTTGCAAGATATGGTGGAAAAGCTTTTTGCTGAGTGTAGAGCGGCAAGACACGCAGAAGACGCAGATACGCAGCTCTCCGAAGCTAAGTGCCGGTCCCGGGCTTCTTTCGGCACAAACCGCTCTCAGGAGCTCCCTGCGCTCGCCACAATGCTCTGTGTGCGAAGAAGCCGCTTCTTCGCCTCCGGGAGAATCGGCGAGCGGCAGCTTCCCAAAGGCGAAGATGCAAGCTGCAGCACACAGGCACAGTGTGGGCAGCCTTCAGACTTCGAGAAAACAGTACTTTACCACTCTCCTGCCTTTTCCATGGTTATTCTATTGGAAAAGAACGAGTTTTGGACAACTACCTTTCATTCTTGCCAAACTCTTTGCAGACCCCCGTGCAAGCTTTAGAAGAAGATTTTGGATGTTTTCTTTCCTGGCAGAGTTTCTCCTTGCAAGATATGGTGGAAAAGCTTTTTGCTGAGTGTAGAGCGGCAAGACACGCAGAAGACGCAGATACGCAGCTCTCCGAAGCTAAGTGCCGGTCCCGGGCTTCTTTCGGCACAAACCGCTCTCAGGAGCTCCCTGCGCTCGCCACAATGCTCTGTGTGCGAAGAAGCCGCTTCTTCGCCTCCGGGAGAATCGGCGAGCGGCAGCTTCCCAAAGGCGAAGATGCAAGCTGCAGCACGCAGGCACAGTGTGGGCAGCCTTCAGACTTAGAGAAAACAGTACTTTACCACTCTCCTGCCTTTTCCATGGTTATTCTATTGGAAAAGAACGAGTTTTGGACAACTACCTTTCATTCTTGCCAAACTCTTTGCAGACCTCCGTGCAAGCTTTAGAACAAGATTTTGGATGTTTTCTTTCCTGGCAGAGTTTCTCCTTGCAAGATATGGTGGAAAAGCTTTTTGCTGAGTGTAGAGCGGCAAGACACGCAGAAGACGCAGATACGCAGCTCTCCGAAGCTAAGTGCCGGTCCCGGGCTTCTTTCGGCACAAACCGCTCTCAGGAGCTCCCTGCGCTCGCCACAATGCTCTGTGTGCGAAGAAGCCGCTTCTTCGCCTCCGGGAGAATCGGCGAGCGGCAGCTTCCCAAAGGCGAAGATGCAAGCTGCAGCACACAGGCACAGTGTGGGCAGCCTTCAGACTTAGAGAAAACAGTACTTTACCACTCTCCTGCCTTTTCCATGGTTATTCTATTGGAAAAGAACGAGTTTTGGACAACTACCTTTCATTCTTGCCAAACTCTTTGCAGACCCCCGTGCAAGCTTTAGAAGAAGATTTTGGATGTTTTCTTTCCTGGCAGAGTTTCTCCTTGCAAGATATGGTGGAAAAGCTTTTTGCTGAGTGTAGAGCGGCAAGACACGCAGAAGACGCAGATACGCAGCTCTCCGAAGCTAAGTGCCGGTCCCGGGCTTCTTTCGGCACAAACCGCTCTCAGGAGCTCCCTGCGCTCGCCACAATGCTCTGTGTGCGAAGAAGCCGCTTCTTCGCCTCCGGGAGAATCGGCGAGCGGCAGCTTCCCAAAGGCGAAGATGCAAGCTGCAGCACACAGGCACAGTGTGGGCAGCCTTCAGACTTAGAGAAAACAGTACTTTACCACTCTCCTGCCTTTTCCATGGTTATTCTATTGGAAAAGTACGAGTTTTGGACAACTACCTTTCATACTTGCCAAACTCTTTGCAGACCCCCGTGCAAGCTTTAGAACAAGATTTTGGATGTTTTCTTTCCTGGCAGAGTTTCTCCTTGCAAGATATGGTGGAAAAGCTTTTTGCTGAGTGTAGAGCGGCAAGACACGCAGAAGACGCAGATACGCAGCTCTCCGAAGCTAAGTGCCGGTCCCGGGCTTCTTTCGGCACAAACCGCTCTCAGGAGCTCCCTGCGCTCGCCACAATGCTCTGTGTGCGAAGAAGCCGCTTCTTCGCCTCCGGGAGAATCGGCGAGCGGCAGCTTCCCAAAGGCGAAGATGCAAGCTGCAGCACACAGGCACAGTGTGGGCAGCCTTCAGACTTCGAGAAAACAGTACTTTACCACTCTCCTGCCTTTTCCATGGTTATTCTATTGGAAAAGAACGAGTTTTGGACAACTACCTTTCATTCTTGCCAAACTCTTTGCAGACCCCCGTGCAAGCTTTAGAAGAAGATTTTGGATGTTTTCTTTCCTGGCAGAGTTTCTCCTTGCAAGATATGGTGGAAAAGCTTTTTGCTGAGTGTAGAGCGGCAAGACACGCAGAAGACGCAGATACGCAGCTCTCCGAAGCTAAGTGCCGGTCCCGGGCTTCTTTCGGCACAAACCGCTCTCAGGAGCTCCCTGCGCTCGCCACAATGCTCTGTGTGCGAAGAAGCCGCTTCTTCGCCTCCGGGAGAATCGGCGAGCGGCAGCTTCCCAAAGGCGAAGATGCAAGCTGCAGCACACAGGCACAGTGTGGGCAGCCTTCAGACTTAGAGAAAACAGTACTTTACCACTCTCCTGCCTTTTCCATGGTTATTCTATTGGAAAAGAACGAGTTTTGGACAACTACCTTTCATTCTTGCCAAACTCTTTGCAGACCCCCGTGCAAGCTTTAGAACAAGATTTTGGATGTTTTCTTTCCTGGCAGAGTTTCTCCTTGCAAGATATGGTGGAAAAACTTTTTGCTGAGTGTAGAGCGGCAAGACACGCAGAAGACGCAGATACGCAGCTCTCCGAAGCTAAGTGCCGGTCCCGGGCTTCTTTCGGCACAAACCGCTCTCAGGAGCTCCCTGCGCTCGCCACAATGCTCTGTGTGCGAAGAAGCCGCTTCTTCGCCTCCTGGAGAATCGGCGAGCGGCAGCTTCCCAAAGGCGAAGATGCAAGCTGCAGCACACAGGCACAGTGTGGGCAGCCTTCAAACTTAGAGAAAACAGTACTTTACCACTCTCCTGCCTTTTCCATGGTTATTCTATTGGAAAAGAACGAGTTTTGGACAACTACCTTTCATTCTTGCCAAACTCTTTGCAGACCCCCGTGCAAGCTTTAGAAGAAGATTTTGGATGTTTTCTTTCCTGGCAGAGTTTCTCCTTGCAAGATATGGTGGAAAAGCTTTTTGCTGAGTGTAGAGCGGCAAGACACGCAGAAGACGCAGATACGCAGCTCTCCGAAGCTAAGTGCCGGTCCCGGGCTTCTTTCGGCACAAACCGCTCTCAGGAGCTCCCTGCGCTCGCCACAATGCTCTGTGTGCGAAGAAGCCGCTTCTTCGCCTCCGGGAGAATCGGCGAGCGGCAGCTTCCCAAAGGCGAAGATGCAAGCTGCACCACACAGGCACAGTGTGGGCAGCCTTCAGACTTAGAGAAAACAGTACTTTACCACTCTCCTGCCTTTTCCATGGTTATTCTATTGGAAAAGAACGAGTTTTGGACAACTACCTTTCATTCTTGCCAAACTCTTTGCAGACCCCCGTGCAAGCTTTAGAAGAAGATTTTGGATGTTTTCTTTCCTGGCAGAGTTTCTCCTTGCAAGATATGGTGGAAAAGCTTTTTGCTGAGTGTAGAGCGGCAAGACACGCAGAAGACGCAGATACGCAGCTCTCCGAAGCTAAGTGCCGGTCCCGGGCTTCTTTTGGCACAAACCGCTCTCAGGAGCTCCCTGCGCTCGCCACAATGCTCTGTGTGCGAAGAAGCCGCTTCTTCGCCTCCTGGAGAATCGGCGAGCGGCAGCTTCCCAAAGGCGAAGATGCAAGCTGCAGCACACAGGCACAGTGTGGGCAGCCTTCAGACTTAGAGAAAACAGTACTTTACCACTCTCCTGCCTTTTCCATGGTTATTCTATTGGAAAAGAACGAGTTTTGGACAACTACCTTTCATTCTTGCCAAACTCTTTGCAGACCCCCGTGCAAGCTTTAGAACAAGATTTTGGATGTTTTCTTTCCTGGCAGAGTTTCTCCTTGCAAGATATGGTGGAAAAGCTTTTTGCTGAGTGTAGAGCGGCAAGACACGCAGAAGACGCAGATACGCAGCTCTCCGAAGCTAAGTGCCGGTCCCGGGCTTCTTTCGGCACAAACCGCTCTCAGGAGCTCCCTGCGCTCGCCACAATGCTCTGTGTGCGAAGAAGCCGCTTCTTCGCCTCCGGGAGAATCGGCGAGCGGCAGCTTCCCAAAGGCGAAGATGCAAGCTGCAGCACACAGGCACAGTGTGGGCAGCCTTCAGACTTCGAGAAAACAGTACTTTACCACTCTCCTGCCTTTTCCATGGTTATTCTATTGGAAAAGAACGAGTTTTGGACAACTACCTTTCATTCTTGCCAAACTCTTTGCAGACCCCCGTGCAAGCTTTAGAACAAGATTTTGGATGTTTTCTTTCCTGGCAGAGTTTCTCCTTGCAAGATATGGTGGAAAAGCTTTTTGCTGAGTGTAGAGCGGCAAGACACGCAGAAGACGCAGATACGCAGCTCTCCGAAGCTAAGTGCCGGTCCCGGGCTTCTTTCGGCACAAACCGCTCTCAGGAGCTCCCTGCGCTCGCCACAATGCTCTGTGTGCGAAGAAGCCGCTTCTTCGCCTCCGGGAGAATCGGCGAGCGGCAGCTTCCCAAAGGCGAAGATGCAAGCTGCAGCACACAGGCACAGTGTGGGCAGCCTTCAGACTTCGAGAAAACAGTACTTTACCACTCTCCTGCCTTTTCCATGGTTATTCTATTGGAAAAGAACGAGTTTTGGACAACTACCTTTCATTCTTGCCAAACTCTTTGCAGACCCCCGTGCAAGCTTTAGAAGAAGATTTTGGATGTTTTCTTTCCTGGCAGAGTTTCTCCTTGCAAGATATGGTGGAAAAGCTTTTTGCTGAGTGTAGAGCGGCAAGACACGCAGAAGACGCAGATACGCAGCTCTCCGAAGCTAAGTGCCGGTCCCGGGCTTCTTTCGGCACAAACCGCTCTCAGGAGCTCCCTGCGCTCGCCACAATGCTCTGTGTGCGAAGAAGCCGCTTCTTCGCCTCCTGGAGAATCGGCGAGCGGCAGCTTCCCAAAGGCGAAGATGCAAGCTGCAGCACACAGGCACAGTGTGGGCAGCCTTCAAACTTAGAGAAAACAGTACTTTACCACTCTCCTGCCTTTTCCATGGTTATTCTATTGGAAAAGAACGAGTTTTGGACAACTACCTTTCATTCTTGCCAAACTCTTTGCAGACCCCCGTGCAAGCTTTAGAAGAAGATTTTGGATGTTTTCTTTCCTGGCAGAGTTTCTCCTTGCAAGATATGGTGGAAAAGCTTTTTGCTGAGTGTAGAGCGGCAAGACACGCAGAAGACGCAGATACGCAGCTCTCCGAAGCTAAGTGCCGGTCCCGGGCTTCTTTCGGCACAAACCGCTCTCAGGAGCTCCCTGCGCTCGCCACAATGCTCTGTGTGCGAAGAAGCCGCTTCTTCGCCTCCGGGAGAATCGGCGAGCGGCAGCTTCCCAAAGGCGAAGATGCAAGCTGCAGCACACAGGCACAGTGTGGGCAGCCTTCAGACTTAGAGAAAACAGTACTTTACCACTCTCCTGCCTTTTCCATGGTTATTCTATTGGAAAAGAACGAGTTTTGGACAACTACCTTTCATTCTTGCCAAACTCTTTGCAGACCCCCGTGCAAGCTTTAGAACAAGATTTTGGATGTTTTCTTTCCTGGCAGAGTTTCTCCTTGCAAGATATGGTGGAAAAGCTTTTTGCTGAGTGTAGAGCGGCAAGACACGCAGAAGACGCAGATACGCAGCTCTCCGAAGCTAAGTGCCGGTCCCGGGCTTCTTTCGGCACAAACCGCTCTCAGGAGCTCCCTGCGCTCGCCACAATGCTCTGTGTGCGAAGAAGCCGCTTCTTCGCCTCCGGGAGAATCGGCGAGCGGCAGCTTCCCAAAGGCGAAGATGCAAGCTGCAGCACACAGGCACAGTGTGGGCAGCCTTCAGACTTAGAGAAAACAGTACTTTACCACTCTCCTGCCTTTTCCATGGTTATTCTATTGGAAAAGAACGAGTTTTGGACAACTACCTTTCATTCTTGCCAAACTCTTTGCAGACCCCCGTGCAAGCTTTAGAACAAGATTTTGGATGTTTTCTTTCCTGGCAGAGTTTCTCCTTGCAAGATATGGTGGAAAAGCTTTTTGCTGAGTGTAGAGCGGCAAGACACGCAGAAGACGCAGATACGCAGCTCTCCGAAGCTAAGTGCCGGTCCCGGGCTTCTTTCGGCACAAACCGCTCTCAGGAGCTCCCTGCGCTCGCCACAATGCTCTGTGTGCGAAGAAGCCGCTTCTTCGCCTCCGGGAGAATCGGCGAGCGGCAGCTTCCCAAAGGCGAAGATGCAAGCTGCAGCACACCGGCACAGTGTGGGCAGCCTTCAAACTTAGAGAAAACAGTACTTTACCACTCTCCTGCCTTTTCCATGGTTATTCTATTGGAAAAGAACGAGTTTTGGACAACTACCTTTCATTCTTGCCAAACTCTTTGCAGACCCCCGTGCAAGCTTTAGAACAAGATTTTGGATGTTTTCTTTCCTGGCAGAGTTTCTCCTTGCAAGATATGGTGGAAAAGCTTTTTGCTGAGTGTAGAGCGGCAAGACACGCAGAAGACGCAGATACGCAGCTCTCCGAAGCTAAGTGCCGGTCCCGGGCTTCTTTCGGCACAAACCGCTCTCAGGAGCTCCCTGCGCTCGCCACAATGCTCTGTGTGCGAAGAAGCCGCTTCTTCGCCTCCGGGAGAATCGGCGAGCGGCAGCTTCCCAAAGGCGAAGATGCAAGCTGCAGCACACAGGCACAGTGTGGGCAGCCTTCAGACTTAGAGAAAACAGTACTTTACCACTCTCCTGCCTTTTCCATGGTTATTCTATTGGAAAAGAACGAGTTTTGGACAACTACCTTTCATTCTTGCCAAACTCTTTGCAGACCCCCGTGCAAGCTTTAGAAGAAGATTTTGGATGTTTTCTTTCCTGGCAGAGTTTCTCCTTGCAAGATATGGTGGAAAAGCTTTTTGCTGAGTGTAGAGCGGCAAGACACGCAGAAGACGCAGATACGCAGCTCTCCGAAGCTAAGTGCCGGTCCCGGGCTTCTTTCGGCACAAACCGCTCTCAGGAGCTCCCTGCGCTCGCCACAATGCTCTGTGTGCGAAGAAGCCGCTTCTTCGCCTCCGGGAGAATCGGCGAGCGGCAGCTTCCCAAAGGCGAAGATGCAAGCTGCAGCACACAGGCACAGTGTGGGCAGCCTTCAGACTTAGAGAAAACAGTACTTTACCACTCTCCTGCCTTTTCCATGGTTATTCTATTGGAAAAGAACGAGTTTTGGACAACTATCTTTCATTCTTGCCAAACTCTTTGCAGACCTCCGTGCAAGCTTTAGAACAAGATTTTGGATGTTTTCTTTCCTGGCAGAGTTTCTCCTTGCAAGATATGGTGGAAAAGCTTTTTGCTGAGTGTAGAGCGGCAAGACACGCAGAAGACGCAGATACGCAGCTCTCCGAAGCTAAGTGCCGGTCCCGGGCTTCTTTCGGCACAAACCGCTCTCAGGAGCTCCCTGCGCTCGCCACAATGCTCTGTGTGCGAAGAAGCCGCTTCTTCGCCTCCGGGAGAATCGGCGAGCGGCAGCTTCCCAAAGGCGAAGATGCAAGCTGCACCACACAGGCACAGTGTGGGCAGCCTTCAGACTTCGAGAAAACAGTACTTTACCACTCTCCTGCCTTTTCCATGGTTATTCTATTGGAAAAGAACGAGTTTTGGACAACTACCTTTCATTCTTGCCAAACTCTTTGCAGACCCCCGTG
Source organism: Molothrus aeneus (assembly GCF_037042795.1). Classification (NCBI taxonomy): domain Eukaryota; kingdom Metazoa; phylum Chordata; class Aves; order Passeriformes; family Icteridae; genus Molothrus; species Molothrus aeneus. The sequence goes on along the minus strand of NW_027098893.1, from coordinate 51,817 downwards.
CAAGCTTTAGAACAAGATTTTGGATGTTTTCTTTCCTGGCAGAGTTTCTCCTTGCAAGATATGGTGGAAAAGCTTTTTGCTGAGTGTAGAGCGGCAAGACACGCAGAAGACGCAGATACGCAGCTCTCCGAAGCTAAGTGCCGGTCCCGGGCTTCTTTCGGCACAAACTGCTCTCAGGAGCTCCCTGCGCTCGCCACAATGCTCTGTGTGCGAAGAAGCCGCTTCTTCGCCTCCGGGAGAATCGGCGAGCGGCAGCTTCCCAAAGGCGAAGATGCAAGCTGCAGCACGCAGGCACAGTGTGGGCAGCCTTCAGACTTAGAGAAAACAGTACTTTACCACTCTCCTGCCTTTTCCATGGTTATTCTATTGGAAAAGAACGAGTTTTGGACAACTACCTTTCATTCTTGCCAAACTCTTTGCAGACCCCCGTGCAAGCTTTAGAACAAGATTTTGGATGTTTTCTTTCCTGGCAGAGTTTCTCCTTGCAAGATATGGTGGAAAAGCTTTTTGCTGAGTGTAGAGCGGCAAGACACGCAGAAGACGCAGATACGCAGCTCTCCGAAGCTAAGTGCCGGTCCCGGGCTTCTTTCGGCACAAACCGCTCTCAGGAGCTCCCTGCGCTCGCCACTATGCTCTGTGTGCGAAGAAGCCGCTTCTTCGCCTCCGGGAGAATCGGCGAGCGGCAGCTTCCCAAAGGCGAAGATGCAAGCTGCACCACACAGGCACAGTGTGGGCAGCCTTCAGACTTAGAGAAAACAGTACTTTACCACTCTCCTGCCTTTTTCATGGTTATTCTATTGGAAAAGAACGAGTTTTGGACAACTACCTTTCATTCTTGCCAAACTCTTTGCAGACCCCCGTGCAAGCTTTAGAACAAGATTTTGGATGTTTTCTTTCCTGGCAGAGTTTCTCCTTGCAAGATATGGTGGAAAAGCTTTTTGCTGAGTGTAGAGCGGCAAGACACGCAGAAGACGCAGATACGCAGCTCTCCGAAGCTAAGTGCCGGTCCCGGGCTTCTTTCGGCACAAACCGCTCTCAGGAGCTCCCTGCGCTCGCCACAATGCTCTGTGTGCGAAGAAGCCGCTTCTTCGCCTCCGGGAGAATCGGCGAGCGGCAGCTTCCCAAAGGCGAAGATGCAAGCTGCAGCACGCAGGCACAGTGTGGGCAGCCTTCAGACTTAGAGAAAACAGTACTTTACCACTCTCCTGCCTTTTCCATGGTTATTCTATTGGAAAAGAACGAGTTTTGGACAACTACCTTTCATTCTTGCCAAACTCTTTGCAGACCCCCGTGCAAGCTTTAGAACAAGATTTTGGATGTTTTCTTTCCTGGCAGAGTTTCTCCTTGCAAGATATGGTGGAAAAGCTTTTTGCTGAGTGTAGAGCGGCAAGACACGCAGAAGACGCAGATACGCAGCTCTCCGAAGCTAAGTGCCGGTCCCGGGCTTCTTTCAGCACAAACCGCTCTCAGGAGCTCCCTGCGCTCGCCACAATGCTCTGTGTGCGAAGAAGCCGCTTCTTCGCCTCCGGGAGAATCGGCGAGCGGCAGCTTCCCAAAGGCGAAGATGCAAGCTGCAGCACACAGGCACAGTGTGGGCAGCCTTCAGACTTAGAGAAAACAGTACTTTACCACTCTCCTGCCTTTTCCATGGTTATTCTATTGGAAAAGAACGAGTTTTGGACAACTACCTTTCATTCTTGCCAAACTCTTTGCAGACCCCCGTGCAAGCTTTAGAACAAGATTTTGGATGTTTTCTTTCCTGGCAGAGTTTCTCCTTGCAAGATATGGTGGAAAAGCTTTTTGCTGAGTGTAGAGCGGCAAGACACGCAGAAGACGCAGATACGCAGCTCTCCGAAGCTAAGTGCCGGTCCCGGGCTTCTTTCGGCACAAACCGCTCTCAGGAGCTCCCTGCGCTCGCCACAATGCTCTGTGTGCGAAGAAGCCGCTTCTTCGCCTCCGGGAGAATCGGCGAGCGGCAGCTTCCCAAAGGCGAAGATGCAAGCTGCAGCACGCAGGCACAGTGTGGGCAGCCTTCAGACTTAGAGAAAACAGTACTTTACCACTCTCCTGCCTTTTCCATGGTTATTCTATTGGAAAAGAACGAGTTTTGGACAACTACCTTTCATTCTTGCCAAACTCTTTGCAGACCTCCGTGCAAGCTTTAGAACAAGATTTTGGATGTTTTCTTTCCTGGCAGAGTTTCTCCTTGCAAGATATGGTGGAAAAGCTTTTTGCTGAGTGTAGAGCGGCAAGACACGCAGAAGACGCAGATACGCAGCTCTCCGAAGCTAAGTGCCGGTCCCGGGCTTCTTTCGGCACAAACCGCTCTCAGGAGCTCCCTGCGCTCGCCACAATGCTCTGTGTGCGAAGAAGCCGCTTCTTCGCCTCCGGGAGAATCGGCGAGCGGCAGCTTCCCAAAGGCGAAGATGCAAGCTGCAGCACACAGGCACAGTGTGGGCAGCCTTCAGACTTAGAGAAAACAGTACTTTACCACTCTCCTGCCTTTTCCATGGTTATTCTATTGGAAAAGAACGAGTTTTGGACAACTACCTTTCATTCTTGCCAAACTCTTTGCAGACCCCCGTGCAAGCTTTAGAAGAAGATTTTGGATGTTTTCTTTCCTGGCAGAGTTTCTCCTTGCAAGATATGGTGGAAAAGCTTTTTGCTGAGTGTAGAGCGGCAAGACACGCAGAAGACGCAGATACGCAGCTCTCCGAAGCTAAGTGCCGGTCCCGGGCTTCTTTCGGCACAAACCGCTCTCAGGAGCTCCCTGCGCTCGCCACAATGCTCTGTGTGCGAAGAAGCCGCTTCTTCGCCTCCGGGAGAATCGGCGAGCGGCAGCTTCCCAAAGGCGAAGATGCAAGCTGCAGCACACAGGCACAGTGTGGGCAGCCTTCAGACTTAGAGAAAACAGTACTTTACCACTCTCCTGCCTTTTCCATGGTTATTCTATTGGAAAAGAACGAGTTTTGGACAACTACCTTTCATACTTGCCAAACTCTTTGCAGACCCCCGTGCAAGCTTTAGAACAAGATTTTGGATGTTTTCTTTCCTGGCAGAGTTTCTCCTTGCAAGATATGGTGGAAAAGCTTTTTGCTGAGTGTAGAGCGGCAAGACACGCAGAAGACGCAGATACGCAGCTCTCCGAAGCTAAGTGCCGGTCCCGGGCTTCTTTCGGCACAAACCGCTCTCAGGAGCTCCCTGCGCTCGCCACAATGCTCTGTGTGCGAAGAAGCCGCTTCTTCGCCTCCGGGAGAATCGGCGAGCGGCAGCTTCCCAAAGGCGAAGATGCAAGCTGCAGCACACAGGCACAGTGTGGGCAGCCTTCAGACTTAGAGAAAACAGTACTTTACCACTCTCCTGCCTTTTCCATGGTTATTCTATTGGAAAAGAACGAGTTTTGGACAACTACCTTTCATTCTTGCCAAACTCTTTGCAGACCCCCGTGCAAGCTTTAGAAGAAGATTTTGGATGTTTTCTTTCCTGGCAGAGTTTCTCCTTGCAAGATATGGTGGAAAAGCTTTTTGCTGAGTGTAGAGCGGCAAGACACGCAGAAGACGCAGATACGCAGCTCTCCGAAGCTAAGTGCCGGTCCCGGGCTTCTTTCGGCACAAACCGCTCTCAGGAGCTCCCTGCGCTCGCCACAATGCTCTGTGTGCGAAGAAGCCGCTTCTTCGCCTCCGGGAGAATCGGCGAGCGGCAGCTTCCCAAAGGCGAAGATGCAAGCTGCAGCACGCAGGCACAGTGTGGGCAGCCTTCAGACTTAGAGAAAACAGTACTTTACCACTCTCCTGCCTTTTCCATGGTTATTCTATTGGAAAAGAACGAGTTTTGGACAACTACCTTTCATTCTTGCCAAACTCTTTGCAGACCCCCGTGCAAGCTTTAGAACAAGATTTTGGATGTTTTCTTTCCTGGCAGAGTTTCTCCTTGCAAGATATGGTGGAAAAGCTTTTTGCTGAGTGTAGAGCGGCAAGACACGCAGAAGACGCAGATACGCAGCTCTCCGAAGCTAAGTGCCGGTCCCGGGCTTCTTTCGGCACAAACCGCTCTCAGGAGCTCCCTGCGCTCGCCACAATGCTCTGTGTGCGAAGAAGCCGCTTCTTCGCCTCCGGGAGAATCGGCGAGCGGCAGCTTCCCAAAGGCGAAGATGCAAGCTGCAGCACACAGGCACAGTGTGGGCAGCCTTCAGACTTAGAGAAAACAGTACTTTACCACTCTCCTGCCTTTTCCATGGTTATTCTATTGGAAAAGAACGAGTTTTGGACAACTACCTTTCATTCTTGCCAAACTCTTTGCAGACCCCCGTGCAAGCTTTAGAAGAAGATTTTGGATGTTTTCTTTCCTGGCAGAGTTTCTCCTTGCAAGATATGGTGGAAAAGCTTTTTGCTGAGTGTAGAGCGGCAAGACACGCAGAAGACGCAGATACGCAGCTCTCCGAAGCTAAGTGCCGGTCCCGGGCTTCTTTCGGCACAAACCGCTCTCAGGAGCTCCCTGCGCTCGCCACAATGCTCTGTGTGCGAAGAAGCCGCTTCTTCGCCTCCGGGAGAATCGGCGAGCGGCAGCTTCCCAAAGGCGAAGATGCAAGCTGCAGCACGCAGGCACAGTGTGGGCAGCCTTCAGACTTAGAGAAAACAGTACTTTACCACTCTCCTGCCTTTTCCATGGTTATTCTATTGGAAAAGAACGAGTTTTGGACAACTACCTTTCATTCTTGCCAAACTCTTTGCAGACCTCCGTGCAAGCTTTAGAACAAGATTTTGGATGTTTTCTTTCCTGGCAGAGTTTCTCCTTGCAAGATATGGTGGAAAAGCTTTTTGCTGAGTGTAGAGCGGCAAGACACGCAGAAGACGCAGATACGCAGCTCTCCGAAGCTAAGTGCCGGTCCCGGGCTTCTTTCGGCACAAACCGCTCTCAGGAGCTCCCTGCGCTCGCCACAATGCTCTGTGTGCGAAGAAGCCGCTTCTTCGCCTCCGGGAGAATCGGCGAGCGGCAGCTTCCCAAAGGCGAAGATGCAAGCTGCAGCACACAGGCACAGTGTGGGCAGCCTTCAGACTTAGAGAAAACAGTACTTTACCACTCTCCTGCCTTTTCCATGGTTATTCTATTGGAAAAGAACGAGTTTTGGACAACTACCTTTCATTCTTGCCAAACTCTTTGCAGACCCCCGTGCAAGCTTTAGAAGAAGATTTTGGATGTTTTCTTTCCTGGCAGAGTTTCTCCTTGCAAGATATGGTGGAAAAGCTTTTTGCTGAGTGTAGAGCGGCAAGACACGCAGAAGATGCAGATACGCAGCTCTCCGAAGCTAAGTGCCGGTCCCGGGCTTCTTTCGGCACAAACCGCTCTCAGGAGCTCCCTGCGCTCGCCACAATGCTCTGTGTGCGAAGAAGCCGCTTCTTCGCCTCCGGGAGAATCGGCGAGCGGCAGCTTCCCAAAGGCGAAGATGCAAGCTGCAGCACACAGGCACAGTGTGGGCAGCCTTCAGACTTAGAGAAAACAGTACTTTACCACTCTCCTGCCTTTTCCATGGTTATTCTATTGGAAAAGTACGAGTTTTGGACAACTACCTTTCATACTTGCCAAACTCTTTGCAGACCCCCGTGCAAGCTTTAGAACAAGATTTTGGATGTTTTCTTTCCTGGCAGAGTTTCTCCTTGCAAGATATGGTGGAAAAGCTTTTTGCTGAGTGTAGAGCGGCAAGACACGCAGAAGACGCAGATACGCAGCTCTCCGAAGCTAAGTGCCGGTCCCGGGCTTCTTTCGGCACAAACCGCTCTCAGGAGCTCCCTGCGCTCGCCACAATGCTCTGTGTGCGAAGAAGCCGCTTCTTCGCCTCCGGGAGAATCGGCGAGCGGCAGCTTCCCAAAGGCGAAGATGCAAGCTGCAGCACACAGGCACAGTGTGGGCAGCCTTCAGACTTAGAGAAAACAGTACTTTACCACTCTCCTGCCTTTTCCATGGTTATTCTATTGGAAAAGAACGAGTTTTGGACAACTACCTTTCATTCTTGCCAAACTCTTTGCAGACCCCCGTGCAAGCTTTAGAAGAAGATTTTGGATGTTTTCTTTCCTGGCAGAGTTTCTCCTTGCAAGATATGGTGGAAAAGCTTTTTGCTGAGTGTAGAGCGGCAAGACACGCAGAAGACGCAGATACGCAGCTCTCCGAAGCTAAGTGCCGGTCCCGGGCTTCTTTCGGCACAAACCGCTCTCAGGAGCTCCCTGCGCTCGCCACAATGCTCTGTGTGCGAAGAAGCCGCTTCTTCGCCTCCTGGAGAATCGGCGAGCGGCAGCTTCCCAAAGGCGAAGATGCAAGCTGCAGCACACAGGCACAGTGTGGGCAGCCTTCAAACTTAGAGAAAACAGTACTTTACCACTCTCCTGCCTTTTCCATGGTTATTCTATTGGAAAAGAACGAGTTTTGGACAACTACCTTTCATTCTTGCCAAACTCTTTGCAGACCCCCGTGCAAGCTTTAGAAGAAGATTTTGGATGTTTTCTTTCCTGGCAGAGTTTCTCCTTGCAAGATATGGTGGAAAAGCTTTTTGCTGAGTGTAGAGCGGCAAGACACGCAGAAGACGCAGATACGCAGCTCTCCGAAGCTAAGTGCCGGTCCCGGGCTTCTTTCGGCACAAACCGCTCTCAGGAGCTCCCTGCGCTCGCCACAATGCTCTGTGTGCGAAGAAGCCGCTTCTTCGCCTCCGGGAGAATCGGCGAGCGGCAGCTTCCCAAAGGCGAAGATGCAAGCTGCAGCACACAGGCACAGTGTGGGCAGCCTTCAGACTTAGAGAAAACAGTACTTTACCACTCTCCTGCCTTTTCCATGGTTATTCTATTGGAAAAGAACGAGTTTTGGACAACTACCTTTCATTCTTGCCAAACTCTTTGCAGACCCCCGTGCAAGCTTTAGAAGAAGATTTTGGATGTTTTCTTTCCTGGCAGAGTTTCTCCTTGCAAGATATGGTGGAAAAGCTTTTTGCTGAGTGTAGAGCGGCAAGACACGCAGAAGACGCAGATACGCAGCTCTCCGAAGCTAAGTGCCGGTCCCGGGCTTCTTTCGGCACAAACCGCTCTCAGGAGCTCACTGCGCTCGCCACAATGCTCTGTGTGCGAAGAAGCCGCTTCTTCGCCTCCTGGAGAATCGGCGAGCGGCAGCTTCCCAAAGGCGAAGATGCAAGCTGCAGCACACAGGCACAGTGTGGGCAGCCTTCAGACTTAGAGAAAACAGTACTTTACCACTCTCCTGCCTTTTCCATGGTTATTCTATTGGAAAAGAACGAGTTTTGGACAACTACCTTTCATTCTTGCCAAACTCTTTGCAGACCCCCGTGCAAGCTTTAGAACAAGATTTTGGATGTTTTCTTTCCTGGCAGAGTTTCTCCTTGCAAGATATGGTGGAAAAGCTTTTTGCTGAGTGTAGAGCGGCAAGACACGCAGAAGACGCAGATACGCAGCTCTCCGAAGCTAAGTGCCGGTCCCGGGCTTCTTTCGGCACAAACCGCTCTCAGGAGCTCCCTGCGCTCGCCACAATGCTCTGTGTGCGAAGAAGCCGCTTCTTCGCCTCCGGGAGAATCGGCGAGCGGCAGCTTCCCAAAGGCGAAGATGCAAGCTGCAGCACACAGGCACAGTGTGGGCAGCCTTCAGACTTCGAGAAAACAGTACTTTACCACTCTCCTGCCTTTTCCATGGTTATTCTATTGGAAAAGAACGAGTTTTGGACAACTACCTTTCATTCTTGCCAAACTCTTTGCAGACCCCCGTGCAAGCTTTAGAACAAGATTTTGGATGTTTTCTTTCCTGGCAGAGTTTCTCCTTGCAAGATATGGTGGAAAAGCTTTTTGCTGAGTGTAGAGCGGCAAGACACGCAGAAGACGCAGATACGCAGCTCTCCGAAGCTAAGTGCCGGTCCCGGGCTTCTTTCGGCACAAACCGCTCTCAGGAGCTCCCTGCGCTCGCCACAATGCTCTGTGTGCGAAGAAGCCGCTTCTTCGCCTCCGGGAGAATCGGCGAGCGGCAGCTTCCCAAAGGCGAAGATGCAAGCTGCAGCACACAGGCACAGTGTGGGCAGCCTTCAGACTTCGAGAAAACAGTACTTTACCACTCTCCTGCCTTTTCCATGGTTATTCTATTGGAAAAGAACGAGTTTTGGACAACTACCTTTCATTCTTGCCAAACTCTTTGCAGACCCCCGTGCAAGCTTTAGAAGAAGATTTTGGATGTTTTCTTTCCTGGCAGAGTTTCTCCTTGCAAGATATGGTGGAAAAGCTTTTTGCTGAGTGTAGAGCGGCAAGACACGCAGAAGACGCAGATACGCAGCTCTCCGAAGCTAAGTGCCGGTCCCGGGCTTCTTTCGGCACAAACCGCTCTCAGGAGCTCCCTGCGCTCGCCACAATGCTCTGTGTGCGAAGAAGCCGCTTCTTCGCCTCCTGGAGAATCGGCGAGCGGCAGCTTCCCAAAGGCGAAGATGCAAGCTGCAGCACACAGGCACAGTGTGGGCAGCCTTCAAACTTAGAGAAAACAGTACTTTACCACTCTCCTGCCTTTTCCATGGTTATTCTATTGGAAAAGAACGAGTTTTGGACAACTACCTTTCATTCTTGCCAAACTCTTTGCAGACCCCCGTGCAAGCTTTAGAAGAAGATTTTGGATGTTTTCTTTCCTGGCAGAGTTTCTCCTTGCAAGATATGGTGGAAAAGCTTTTTGCTGAGTGTAGAGCGGCAAGACACGCAGAAGACGCAGATACGCAGCTCTCCGAAGCTAAGTGCCGGTCCCGGGCTTCTTTCGGCACAAACCGCTCTCAGGAGCTCCCTGCGCTCGCCACAATGCTCTGTGTGCGAAGAAGCCGCTTCTTCGCCTCCGGGAGAATCGGCGAGCGGCAGCTTCCCAAAGGCGAAGATGCAAGCTGCAGCACACAGGCACAGTGTGGGCAGCCTTCAGACTTAGAGAAAACAGTACTTTACCACTCTCCTGCCTTTTCCATGGTTATTCTATTGGAAAAGAACGAGTTTTGGACAACTACCTTTCATTCTTGCCAAACTCTTTGCAGACCCCCGTGCAAGCTTTAGAAGAAGATTTTGGATGTTTTCTTTCCTGGCAGAGTTTCTCCTTGCAAGATATGGTGGAAAAGCTTTTTGCTGAGTGTAGAGCGGCAAGACACGCAGAAGACGCAGATACGCAGCTCTCCGAAGCTAAGTGCCGGTCCCGGGCTTCTTTTGGCACAAACCGCTCTCAGGAGCTCACTGCGCTCGCCACAATGCTCTGTGTGCGAAGAAGCCGCTTCTTCGCCTCCTGGAGAATCGGCGAGCGGCAGCTTCCCAAAGGCGAAGATGCAAGCTGCAGCACACAGGCACAGTGTGGGCAGCCTTCAGACTTAGAGAAAACAGTACTTTACCACTCTCCTGCCTTTTCCATGGTTATTCTATTGGAAAAGAACGAGTTTTGGACAACTACCTTTCATTCTTGCCAAACTCTTTGCAGACCCCCGTGCAAGCTTTAGAACAAGATTTTGGATGTTTTCTTTCCTGGCAGAGTTTCTCCTTGCAAGATATGGTGGAAAAGCTTTTTGCTGAGTGTAGAGCGGCAAGACACGCAGAAGACGCAGATACGCAGCTCTCCGAAGCTAAGTGCCGGTCCCGGGCTTCTTTCGGCACAAACCGCTCTCAGGAGCTCCCTGCGCTCGCCACAATGCTCTGTGTGCGAAGAAGCCGCTTCTTCGCCTCCGGGAGAATCGGCGAGCGGCAGCTTCCCAAAGGCGAAGATGCAAGCTGCAGCACACAGGCACAGTGTGGGCAGCCTTCAGACTTCGAGAAAACAGTACTTTACCACTCTCCTGCCTTTTCCATGGTTATTCTATTGGAAAAGAACGAGTTTTGGACAACTACCTTTCATTCTTGCCAAACTCTTTGCAGACCCCCGTGCAAGCTTTAGAACAAGATTTTGGATGTTTTCTTTCCTGGCAGAGTTTCTCCTTGCAAGATATGGTGGAAAAGCTTTTTGCTGAGTGTAGAGCGGCAAGACACGCAGAAGACGCAGATACGCAGCTCTCCGAAGCTAAGTGCCGGTCCCGGGCTTCTTTCGGCACAAACCGCTCTCAGGAGCTCCCTGCGCTCGCCACAATGCTCTGTGTGCGAAGAAGCCGCTTCTTCGCCTCCGGGAGAATCGGCGAGCGGCAGCTTCCCAAAGGCGAAGATGCAAGCTGCAGCACACAGGCACAGTGTGGGCAGCCTTCAGACTTCGAGAAAACAGTACTTTACCACTCTCCTGCCTTTTCCATGGTTATTCTATTGGAAAAGAACGAGTTTTGGACAACTACCTTTCATTCTTGCCAAACTCTTTGCAGACCCCCGTGCAAGCTTTAGAAGAAGATTTTGGATGTTTTCTTTCCTGGCAGAGTTTCTCCTTGCAAGATATGGTGGAAAAGCTTTTTGCTGAGTGTAGAGCGGCAAGACACGCAGAAGACGCAGATACGCAGCTCTCCGAAGCTAAGTGCCGGTCCCGGGCTTCTTTCGGCACAAACCGCTCTCAGGAGCTCCCTGCGCTCGCCACAATGCTCTGTGTGCGAAGAAGCCGCTTCTTCGCCTCCTGGAGAATCGGCGAGCGGCAGCTTCCCAAAGGCGAAGATGCAAGCTGCAGCACACAGGCACAGTGTGGGCAGCCTTCAAACTTAGAGAAAACAGTACTTTACCACTCTCCTGCCTTTTCCATGGTTATTCTATTGGAAAAGAACGAGTTTTGGACAACTACCTTTCATTCTTGCCAAACTCTTTGCAGACCCCCGTGCAAGCTTTAGAAGAAGATTTTGGATGTTTTCTTTCCTGGCAGAGTTTCTCCTTGCAAGATATGGTGGAAAAGCTTTTTGCTGAGTGTAGAGCGGCAAGACACGCAGAAGACGCAGATACGCAGCTCTCCGAAGCTAAGTGCCGGTCCCGGGCTTCTTTCGGCACAAACCGCTCTCAGGAGCTCCCTGCGCTCGCCACAATGCTCTGTGTGCGAAGAAGCCGCTTCTTCGCCTCCGGGAGAATCGGCGAGCGGCAGCTTCCCAAAGGCGAAGATGCAAGCTGCAGCACACAGGCACAGTGTGGGCAGCCTTCAAACTTAGAGAAAACAGTACTTTACCACTCTCCTGCCTTTTCCATGGTTATTCTATTGGAAAAGAACGAGTTTTGGACAACTACCTTTCATTCTTGCCAAACTCTTTGCAGACCCCCGTGCAAGCTTTAGAAGAAGATTTTGGATGTTTTCTTTCCTGGCAGAGTTTCTCCTTGCAAGATATGGTGGAAAAGCTTTTTGCTGAGTGTAGAGCGGCAAGACACGCAGAAGACGCAGATACGCAGCTCTCCGAAGCTAAGTGCCGGTCCCGGGCTTCTTTCGGCACAAACCGCTCTCAGGAGCTCCCTGCGCTCGCCACAATGCTCTGTGTGCGAAGAAGCCGCTTCTTCGCCTCCGGGAGAATCGGCGAGCGGCAGCTTCCCAAAGGCGAAGATGCAAGCTGCAGCACACAGGCACAGTGTGGGCAGCCTTCAGACTTAGAGAAAACAGTACTTTACCACTCTCCTGCCTTTTCCATGGTTATTCTATTGGAAAAGAACGAGTTTTGGACAACTACCTTTCATTCTTGCCAAACTCTTTGCAGACCCCCGTGCAAGCTTTAGAACAAGATTTTGGATGTTTTCTTTCCTGGCAGAGTTTCTCCTTGCAAGATATGGTGGAAAAGCTTTTTGCTGAGTGTAGAGCGGCAAGACACGCAGAAGACGCAGATACGCAGCTCTCCGAAGCTAAGTGCCGGTCCCGGGCTTCTTTCGGCACAAACCGCTCTCAGGAGCTCCCTGCGCTCGCCACAATGCTCTGTGTGCGAAGAAGCCGCTTCTTCGCCTCCGGGAGAATCGGCGAGCGGCAGCTTCCCAAAGGCGAAGATGCAAGCTGCAGCACACAGGCACAGTGTGGGCAGCCTTCAGACTTAGAGAAAACAGTACTTTACCACTCTCCTGCCTTTTCCATGGTTATTCTATTGGAAAAGAACGAGTTTTGGACAACTACCTTTCATTCTTGCCAAACTCTTTGCAGACCCCCGTGCAAGCTTTAGAACAAGATTTTGGATGTTTTCTTTCCTGGCAGAGTTTCTCCTTGCAAGATATGGTGGAAAAGCTTTTTGCTGAGTGTAGAGCGGCAAGACACGCAGAAGACGCAGATACGCAGCTCTCCGAAGCTAAGTGCCGGTCCCGGGCTTCTTTCGGCACAAACCGCTCTCAGGAGCTCCCTGCGCTCGCCACAATGCTCTGTGTGCGAAGAAGCCGCTTCTTCGCCTCCGGGAGAATCGGCGAGCGGCAGCTTCCCAAAGGCGAAGATGCAAGCTGCAGCACACCGGCACAGTGTGGGCAGCCTTCAAACTTAGAGAAAACAGTACTTTACCACTCTCCTGCCTTTTCCATGGTTATTCTATTGGAAAAGAACGAGTTTTGGACAACTACCTTTCATTCTTGCCAAACTCTTTGCAGACCCCCGTGCAAGCTTTAGAAGAAGATTTTGGATGTTTTCTTTCCTGGCAGAGTTTCTCCTTGCAAGATATGGTGGAAAAGCTTTTTGCTGAGTGTAGAGCGGCAAGACACGCAGAAGACGCAGATACGCAGCTCTCCGAAGCTAAGTGCCGGTCCCGGGCTTCTTTCGGCACAAACCGCTCTCAGGAGCTCCCTGCGCTCGCCACAATGCTCTGTGTGCGAAGAAGCCGCTTCTTCGCCTCCGGGAGAATCGGCGAGCGGCAGCTTCCCAAAGGCGAAGATGCAAGCTGCAGCACACAGGCACAGTGTGGGCAGCCTTCAGACTTAGAGAAAACAGTACTTTACCACTCTCCTGCCTTTTCCATGGTTATTCTATTGGAAAAGAACGAGTTTTGGACAACTATCTTTCATTCTTGCCAAACTCTTTGCAGACCTCCGTGCAAGCTTTAGAAGAAGATTTTGGATGTTTTCTTTCCTGGCAGAGTTTCTCCTTGCAAGATATGGTGGAAAAGCTTTTTGCTGAGTGTAGAGCGGCAAGACACGCAGAAGACGCAGATACGCAGCTCTCCGAAGCTAAGTGCCGGTCCCGGGCTTCTTTCGGCACAAACCGCTCTCAGGAGCTCCCTGCGCTCGCCACAATGCTCTGTGTGCGAAGAAGCCGCTTCTTCGCCTCCGGGAGAATCGGCGAGCGGCAGCTTCCCAAAGGCGAAGATGCAAGCTGCACCACACAGGCACAGTGTGGGCAGCCTTCAGACTTCGAGAAAACAGTACTTTACCACTCTCCTGCCTTTTCCATGGTTATTCTATTGGAAAAGAACGAGTTTTGGACAACTACCTTTCATTCTTGCCAAACTCTTTGCAGACCCCCGTGCAAGCTTTAGAACAAGATTTTGGATGTTTTCTTTCCTGGCAGAGTTTCTCCTTGCAAGATATGGTGGAAAAGCTTTTTGCTGAGTGTAGAGCGGCAAGACACGCAGAAGACGCAGATACGCAGCTCTCCGAAGCTAAGTGCCGGTCCCGGGCTTCTTTCGGCACAAACCGCTCTCAGGAGCTCCCTGCGCTCGCCACAATGCTCTGTGTGCGAAGAAGCCGCTTCTTCGCCTCCGGGAGAATCGGCGAGCGGCAGCTTCCCAAAGGCGAAGATGCAAGCTGCAGCACGCAGGCACAGTGTGGGCAGCCTTCAGACTTAGAGAAAACAGTACTTTACCACTCTCCTGCCTTTTCCATGGTTATTCTATTGGAAAAGAACGAGTTTTGGACAACTACCTTTCATTCTTGCCAAACTCTTTGCAGACCCCCGTGCAAGCTTTAGAACAAGATTTTGGATGTTTTCTTTCCTGGCAGAGTTTCTCCTTGCAAGATATGGTGGAAAAGCTTTTTGCTGAGTGTAGAGCGGCAAGACACGCAGAAGACGCAGATACGCAGCTCTCCGAAGCTAAGTGCCGGTCCCGGGCTTCTTTCGGCACAAACCGCTCTCAGGAGCTCCCTGCGCTCGCCACTATGCTCTGTGTGCGAAGAAGCCGCTTCTTCGCCTCCGGGAGAATCGGCGAGCGGCAGCTTCCCAAAGGCGAAGATGCAAGCTGCAGCACACAGGCACAGTGTGGGCAGCCTTCAGACTTAGAGAAAACAGTACTTTACCACTCTCCTGCCTTTTTCATGGTTATTCTATTGGAAAAGAACGAGTTTTGGACAACTACCTTTCATTCTTGCCAAACTCTTTGCAGACCCCCGTGCAAGCTTTAGAACAAGATTTTGGATGTTTTCTTTCCTGGCAGAGTTTCTCCTTGCAAGATATGGTGGAAAAGCTTTTTGCTGAGTGTAGAGCGGCAAGACACGCAGAAGACGCAGATACGCAGCTCTCCGAAGCTAAGTGCCGGTCCCGGGCTTCTTTCGGCACAAACCGCTCTCAGGAGCTCCCTGCGCTCGCCACAATGCTCTGTGTGCGAAGAAGCCGCTTCTTCGCCTCCGGGAGAATCGGCGAGCGGCAGCTTCCCAAAGGCGAAGATGCAAGCTGCAGCACGCAGGCACAGTGTGGGCAGCCTTCAGACTTAGAGAAAACAGTACTTTACCACTCTCCTGCCTTTTCCATGGTTATTCTATTGGAAAAGAACGAGTTTTGGACAACTACCTTTCATTCTTGCCAAACTCTTTGCAGACCCCCGTGCAAGCTTTAGAACAAGATTTTGGATGTTTTCTTTCCTGGCAGAGTTTCTCCTTGCAAGATATGGTGGAAAAGCTTTTTGCTGAGTGTAGAGCGGCAAGACACGCAGAAGACGCAGATACGCAGCTCTCCGAAGCTAAGTGCCGGTCCCGGGCTTCTTTCAGCACAAACCGCTCTCAGGAGCTCCCTGCGCTCGCCACAATGCTCTGTGTGCGAAGAAGCCGCTTCTTCGCCTCCGGGAGAATCGGCGAGCGGCAGCTTCCCAAAGGCGAAGATGCAAGCTGCAGCACACAGGCACAGTGTGGGCAGCCTTCAGACTTAGAGAAAACAGTACTTTACCACTCTCCTGCCTTTTCCATGGTTATTCTATTGGAAAAGAACGAGTTTTGGACAACTACCTTTCATTCTTGCCAAACTCTTTGCAGACCCCCGTGCAAGCTTTAGAACAAGATTTTGGATGTTTTCTTTCCTGGCAGAGTTTCTCCTTGCAAGATATGGTGGAAAAGCTTTTTGCTGAGTGTAGAGCGGCAAGACACGCAGAAGACGCAGATACGCAGCTCTCCGAAGCTAAGTGCCGGTCCCGGGCTTCTTTCGGCACAAACCGCTCTCAGGAGCTCCCTGCGCTCGCCACAATGCTCTGTGTGCGAAGAAGCCGCTTCTTCGCCTCCGGGAGAATCGGCGAGCGGCAGCTTCCCAAAGGCGAAGATGCAAGCTGCAGCACACAGGCACAGTGTGGGCAGCCTTCAGACTTAGAGAAAACAGTACTTTACCACTCTCCTGCCTTTTCCATGGTTATTCTATTGGAAAAGAACGAGTTTTGGACAACTACCTTTCATTCTTGCCAAACTCTTTGCAGACCTCCGTGCAAGCTTTAGAACAAGATTTTGGATGTTTTCTTTCCTGGCAGAGTTTCTCCTTGCAAGATATGGTGGAAAAGCTTTTTGCTGAGTGTAGAGCGGCAAGACACGCAGAAGACGCAGATACGCAGCTCTCCGAAGCTAAGTGCCGGTCCCGGGCTTCTTTCGGCACAAACCGCTCTCAGGAGCTCCCTGCGCTCGCCACAATGCTCTGTGTGCGAAGAAGCCGCTTCTTCGCCTCCGGGAGAATCGGCGAGCGGCAGCTTCCCAAAGGCGAAGATGCAAGCTGCAGCACACAGGCACAGTGTGGGCAGCCTTCAGACTTAGAGAAAACAGTACTTTACCACTCTCCTGCCTTTTCCATGGTTATTCTATTGGAAAAGAACGAGTTTTGGACAACTACCTTTCATTCTTGCCAAACTCTTTGCAGACCCCCGTGCAAGCTTTAGAAGAAGATTTTGGATGTTTTCTTTCCTGGCAGAGTTTCTCCTTGCAAGATATGGTGGAAAAGCTTTTTGCTGAGTGTAGAGCGGCAAGACACGCAGAAGACGCAGATACGCAGCTCTCCGAAGCTAAGTGCCGGTCCCGGGCTTCTTTCGGCACAAACCGCTCTCAGGAGCTCCCTGCGCTCGCCACAATGCTCTGTGTGCGAAGAAGCCGCTTCTTCGCCTCCGGGAGAATCGGCGAGCGGCAGCTTCCCAAAGGCGAAGATGCAAGCTGCAGCACACAGGCACAGTGTGGGCAGCCTTCAGACTTCGAGAAAACAGTACTTTACCACTCTCCTGCCTTTTCCATGGTTATTCTATTGGAAAAGAACGAGTTTTGGACAACTACCTTTCATACTTGCCAAACTCTTTGCAGACCCCCGTGCAAGCTTTAGAAGAAGATTTTGGATGTTTTCTTTCCTGGCAGAGTTTCTCCTTGCAAGATATGGTGGAAAAGCTTTTTGCTGAGTGTAGAGCGGCAAGACACGCAGAAGACGCAGATACGCAGCTCTCCGAAGCTAAGTGCCGGTCCCGGGCTTCTTTCGGCACAAACCGCTCTCAGGAGCTCCCTGCGCTCGCCACAATGCTCTGTGTGCGAAGAAGCCGCTTCTTCGCCTCCGGGAGAATCGGCGAGCGGCAGCTTCCCAAAGGCGAAGATGCAAGCTGCAGCACACAGGCACAGTGTGGGCAGCCTTCAGACTTAGAGAAAACAGTACTTTACCACTCTCCTGCCTTTTCCATGGTTATTCTATTGGAAAAGAACGAGTTTTGGACAACTACCTTTCATTCTTGCCAAACTCTTTGCAGACCCCCGTGCAAGCTTTAGAAGAAGATTTTGGATGTTTTCTTTCCTGGCAGAGTTTCTCCTTGCAAGATATGGTGGAAAAGCTTTTTGCTGAGTGTAGAGCGGCAAGACACGCAGAAGACGCAGATACGCAGCTCTCCGAAGCTAAGTGCCGGTCCCGGGCTTCTTTCGGCACAAACCGCTCTCAGGAGCTCCCTGCGCTCGCCACAATGCTCTGTGTGCGAAGAAGCCGCTTCTTCGCCTCCGGGAGAATCGGCGAGCGGCAGCTTCCCAAAGGCGAAGATGCAAGCTGCAGCACGCAGGCACAGTGTGGGCAGCCTTCAGACTTAGAGAAAACAGTACTTTACCACTCTCCTGCCTTTTCCATGGTTATTCTATTGGAAAAGAACGAGTTTTGGACAACTACCTTTCATTCTTGCCAAACGCTTTGCAGACCCCCTTGCAAGCTTTAGAACAAGATTTTGGATGTTTTCTTTCCTGGCAGAGTTTCTCCTTGCAAGATATGGTGGAAAAACTTTTTGCTGAGTGTAGAGCGGCAAGACACGCAGAAGACGCAGATACGCAGCTCTCCGAAGCTAAGTGCCGGTCCCGGGCTTCTTTCGGCACAAACCGCTCTCAGGAGCTCCCTGCGCTCGCCACAATGCTCTGTGTGCGAAGAAGCCGCTTCTTCGCCTCCGGGAGAATCGGCGAGCGGCAGCTTCCCAAAGGCGAAGATGCAAGCTGCAGCACACAGGCACAGTGTGGGCAGCCTTCAGACTTAGAGAAAACAGTACTTTACCACTCTCCTGCCTTTTCCATGGTTATTCTATTGGAAAAGAACGAGTTTTGGACAACTACCTTTCATTCTTGCCAAACTCTTTGCAGACCCCCGTGCAAGCTTTAGAACAAGATTTTGGATGTTTTCTTTCCTGGCAGAGTTTCTCCTTGCAAGATATGGTGGAAAAGCTTTTTGCTGAGTGTAGAGCGGCAAGACACGCAGAAGACGCAGATACGCA
The DNA here is from genome assembly GCF_037042795.1 of Molothrus aeneus. Lineage (NCBI taxonomy): Eukaryota > Metazoa > Chordata > Aves > Passeriformes > Icteridae > Molothrus > Molothrus aeneus. The sequence goes on along the minus strand of NW_027098893.1, from coordinate 34,024 downwards.
GCTCTCCGAAGCTAAGTGCCGGTCCCGGGCTTCTTTTGGCACAAACCGCTCTCAGGAGCTCCCTGCGCTCGCCACAATGCTCTGTGTGCGAAGAAGCCGCTTCTTCGCCTCCGGGAGAATCGGCGAGCGGCAGCTTCCCAAAGGCGAAGATGCAAGCTGCAGCACACAGGCACAGTGTGGGCAGCCTTCAAACTTAGAGAAAACAGTACTTTACCACTCTCCTGCCTTTTCCATGGTTATTCTATTGGAAAAGAACGAGTTTTGGACAACTACCTTTCATTCTTGCCAAACTCTTTGCAGACCCCCGTGCAAGCTTTAGAAGAAGATTTTGGATGTTTTCTTTCCTGGCAGAGTTTCTCCTTGCAAGATATGGTGGAAAAGCTTTTTGCTGAGTGTAGAGCGGCAAGACACGCAGAAGACGCAGATACGCAGCTCTCCGAAGCTAAGTGCCGGTCCCGGGCTTCTTTCGGCACAAACCGCTCTCAGGAGCTCCCTGCGCTCGCCACAATGCTCTGTGTGCGAAGAAGCCGCTTCTTCGCCTCCGGGAGAATCGGCGAGCGGCAGCTTCCCAAAGGCGAAGATGCAAGCTGCACCACACAGGCACAGTGTGGGCAGCCTTCAGACTTAGAGAAAACAGTACTTTACCACTCTCCTGCCTTTTCCATGGTTATTCTATTGGAAAAGAACGAGTTTTGGACAACTACCTTTCATTCTTGCCAAACTCTTTGCAGACCCCCGTGCAAGCTTTAGAACAAGATTTTGGATGTTTTCTTTCCTGGCAGAGTTTCTCCTTGCAAGATATGGTGGAAAAGCTTTTTGCTGAGTGTAGAGCGGCAAGACACGCAGAAGACGCAGATACGCAGCTCTCCGAAGCTAAGTGCCGGTCCCGGGCTTCTTTCGGCACAAACCGCTCTCAGGAGCTCACTGCGCTCGCCACAATGCTCTGTGTGCGAAGAAGCCGCTTCTTCGCCTCCTGGAGAATCGGCGAGCGGCAGCTTCCCAAAGGCGAAGATGCAAGCTGCACCACACAGGCACAGTGTGGGCAGCCTTCAGACTTAGAGAAAACAGTACTTTACCACTCTCCTGCCTTTTCCATGGTTATTCTATTGGAAAAGAACGAGTTTTGGACAACTACCTTTCATTCTTGCCAAACTCTTTGCAGACCCCCGTGCAAGCTTTAGAAGAAGATTTTGGATGTTTTCTTTCCTGGCAGAGTTTCTCCTTGCAAGATATGGTGGAAAAGCTTTTTGCTGAGTGTAGAGCGGCAAGACACGCAGAAGACGCAGATACGCAGCTCTCCGAAGCTAAGTGCCGGTCCCGGGCTTCTTTCGGCACAAACCGCTCTCAGGAGCTCCCTGCGCTCGCCACAATGCTCTGTGTGCGAAGAAGCCGCTTCTTCGCCTCCGGGAGAATCGGCGAGCGGCAGCTTCCCAAAGGCGAAGATGCAAGCTGCAGCACACAGGCACAGTGTGGGCAGCCTTCAGACTTAGAGAAAACAGTACTTTACCACTCTCCTGCCTTTTCCATGGTTATTCTATTGGAAAAGAACGAGTTTTGGACAACTACCTTTCATTCTTGCCAAACTCTTTGCAGACCCCCGTGCAAGCTTTAGAACAAGATTTTGGATGTTTTCTTTCCTGGCAGAGTTTCTCCTTGCAAGATATGGTGGAAAAGCTTTTTGCTGAGTGTAGAGCGGCAAGACACGCAGAAGACGCAGATACGCAGCTCTCCGAAGCTAAGTGCCGGTCCCGGGCTTCTTTCGGCACAAACCGCTCTCAGGAGCTCCCTGCGCTCGCCACAATGCTCTGTGTGCGAAGAAGCCGCTTCTTCGCCTCCGGGAGAATCGGCGAGCGGCAGCTTCCCAAAGGCGAAGATGCAAGCTGCAGCACACAGGCACAGTGTGGGCAGCCTTCAGACTTAGAGAAAACAGTACTTTACCACTCTCCTGCCTTTTCCATGGTTATTCTATTGGAAAAGAACGAGTTTTGGACAACTACCTTTCATTCTTGCCAAACTCTTTGCAGACCCCCGTGCAAGCTTTAGAAGAAGATTTTGGATGTTTTCTTTCCTGGCAGAGTTTCTCCTTGCAAGATATGGTGGAAAAGCTTTTTGCTGAGTGTAGAGCGGCAAGACACGCAGAAGACGCAGATACGCAGCTCTCCGAAGCTAAGTGCCGGTCCCGGGCTTCTTTCGGCACAAACCGCTCTCAGGAGCTCCCTGCGCTCGCCACAATGCTCTGTGTGCGAAGAAGCCGCTTCTTCGCCTCCGGGAGAATCGGCGAGCGGCAGCTTCCCAAAGGCGAAGATGCAAGCTGCAGCACACAGGCACAGTGTGGGCAGCCTTCAGACTTAGAGAAAACAGTACTTTACCACTCTCCTGCCTTTTCCATGGTTATTCTATTGGAAAAGAACGAGTTTTGGACAACTACCTTTCATTCTTGCCAAACTCTTTGCAGACCCCCGTGCAAGCTTTAGAAGAAGATTTTGGATGTTTTCTTTCCTGGCAGAGTTTCTCCTTGCAAGATATGGTGGAAAAGCTTTTTGCTGAGTGTAGAGCGGCAAGACACGCAGAAGACGCAGATACGCAGCTCTCCGAAGCTAAGTGCCGGTCCCGGGCTTCTTTCGGCACAAACCGCTCTCAGGAGCTCCCTGCGCTCGCCACAATGCTCTGTGTGCGAAGAAGCCGCTTCTTCGCCTCCGGGAGAATCGGCGAGCGGCAGCTTCCCAAAGGCGAAGATGCAAGCTGCACCACACAGGCACAGTGTGGGCAGCCTTCAGACTTAGAGAAAACAGTACTTTACCACTCTCCTGCCTTTTCCATGGTTATTCTATTGGAAAAGAACGAGTTTTGGACAACTACCTTTCATTCTTGCCAAACTCTTTGCAGACCCCCGTGCAAGCTTTAGAACAAGATTTTGGATGTTTTCTTTCCTGGCAGAGTTTCTCCTTGCAAGATATGGTGGAAAAGCTTTTTGCTGAGTGTAGAGCGGCAAGACACGCAGAAGACGCAGATACGCAGCTCTCCGAAGCTAAGTGCCGGTCCCGGGCTTCTTTCGGCACAAACCGCTCTCAGGAGCTCCCTGCGCTCGCCACAATGCTCTGTGTGCGAAGAAGCCGCTTCTTCGCCTCCGGGAGAATCGGCGAGCGGCAGCTTCCCAAAGGCGAAGATGCAAGCTGCAGCACACAGGCACAGTGTGGGCAGCCTTCAGACTTAGAGAAAACAGTACTTTACCACTCTCCTGCCTTTTCCATGGTTATTCTATTGGAAAAGAACGAGTTTTGGACAACTATCTTTCATTCTTGCCAAACTCTTTGCAGACCTCCGTGCAAGCTTTAGAACAAGATTTTGGATGTTTTCTTTCCTGGCAGAGTTTCTCCTTGCAAGATATGGTGGAAAAGCTTTTTGCTGAGTGTAGAGCGGCAAGACACGCAGAAGACGCAGATACGCAGCTCTCCGAAGCTAAGTGCCGGTCCCGGGCTTCTTTCGGCACAAACCGCTCTCAGGAGCTCCCTGCGCTCGCCACAATGCTCTGTGTGCGAAGAAGCCGCTTCTTCGCCTCCGGGAGAATCGGCGAGCGGCAGCTTCCCAAAGGCGAAGATGCAAGCTGCAGCACGCAGGCACAGTGTGGGCAGCCTTCAGACTTCGAGAAAACAGTACTTTACCACTCTCCTGCCTTTTCCATGGTTATTCTATTGGAAAAGAACGAGTTTTGGACAACTACCTTTCATTCTTGCCAAACTCTTTGCAGACCCCCGTGCAAGCTTTAGAACAAGATTTTGGATGTTTTCTTTCCTGGCAGAGTTTCTCCTTGCAAGATATGGTGGAAAAGCTTTTTGCTGAGTGTAGAGCGGCAAGACACGCAGAAGACGCAGATACGCAGCTCTCCGAAGCTAAGTGCCGGTCCCGGGCTTCTTTCGGCACAAACCGCTCTCAGGAGCTCCCTGCGCTCGCCACTATGCTCTGTGTGCGAAGAAGCCGCTTCTTCGCCTCCGGGAGAATCGGCGAGCGGCAGCTTCCCAAAGGCGAAGATGCAAGCTGCAGCACGCAGGCACAGTGTGGGCAGCCTTCAGACTTAGAGAAAACAGTACTTTACCACTCTCCTGCCTTTTCCATGGTTATTCTATTGGAAAAGAACGAGTTTTGGACAACTACCTTTCATTCTTGCCAAACTCTTTGCAGACCCCCGTGCAAGCTTTAGAACAAGATTTTGGATGTTTTCTTTCCTGGCAGAGTTTCTCCTTGCAAGATATGGTGGAAAAGCTTTTTGCTGAGTGTAGAGCGGCAAGACACGCAGAAGACGCAGATACGCAGCTCTCCGAAGCTAAGTGCCGGTCCCGGGCTTCTTTCGGCACAAACCGCTCTCAGGAGCTCCCTGCGCTCGCCACAATGCTCTGTGTGCGAAGAAGCCGCTTCTTCGCCTCCGGGAGAATCGGCGAGCGGCAGCTTCCCAAAGGCGAAGATGCAAGCTGCAGCACGCAGGCACAGTGTGGGCAGCCTTCAGACTTAGAGAAAACAGTACTTTACCACTCTCCTGCCTTTTCCATGGTTATTCTATTGGAAAAGAACGAGTTTTGGACAACTACCTTTCATTCTTGCCAAACTCTTTGCAGACCCCCGTGCAAGCTTTAGAACAAGATTTTGGATGTTTTCTTTCCTGGCAGAGTTTCTCCTTGCAAGATATGGTGGAAAAGCTTTTTGCTGAGTGTAGAGCGGCAAGACACGCAGAAGACGCAGATACGCAGCTCTCCGAAGCTAAGTGCCGGTCCCGGGCTTCTTTCAGCACAAACCGCTCTCAGGAGCTCCCTGCGCTCGCCACAATGCTCTGTGTGCGAAGAAGCCGCTTCTTCGCCTCCGGGAGAATCGGCGAGCGGCAGCTTCCCAAAGGCGAAGATGCAAGCTGCACCACACAGGCACAGTGTGGGCAGCCTTCAGACTTAGAGAAAACAGTACTTTACCACTCTCCTGCCTTTTCCATGGTTATTCTATTGGAAAAGAACGAGTTTTGGACAACTACCTTTCATTCTTGCCAAACTCTTTGCAGACCCCCGTGCAAGCTTTAGAACAAGATTTTGGATGTTTTCTTTCCTGGCAGAGTTTCTCCTTGCAAGATATGGTGGAAAAGCTTTTTGCTGAGTGTAGAGCGGCAAGACACGCAGAAGACGCAGATACGCAGCTCTCCGAAGCTAAGTGCCGGTCCCGGGCTTCTTTCGGCACAAACCGCTCTCAGGAGCTCCCTGCGCTCGCCACAATGCTCTGTGTGCGAAGAAGCCGCTTCTTCGCCTCCGGGAGAATCGGCGAGCGGCAGCTTCCCAAAGGCGAAGATGCAAGCTGCAGCACGCAGGCACAGTGTGGGCAGCCTTCAGACTTAGAGAAAACAGTACTTTACCACTCTCCTGCCTTTTCCATGGTTATTCTATTGGAAAAGAACGAGTTTTGGACAACTACCTTTCATTCTTGCCAAACTCTTTGCAGACCCCCGTGCAAGCTTTAGAAGAAGATTTTGGATGTTTTCTTTCCTGGCAGAGTTTCTCCTTGCAAGATATGGTGGAAAAGCTTTTTGCTGAGTGTAGAGCGGCAAGACACGCAGAAGACGCAGATACGCAGCTCTCCGAAGCTAAGTGCCGGTCCCGGGCTTCTTTCGGCACAAACCGCTCTCAGGAGCTCCCTGCGCTCGCCACAATGCTCTGTGTGCGAAGAAGCCGCTTCTTCGCCTCCGGGAGAATCGGCGAGCGGCAGCTTCCCAAAGGCGAAGATGCAAGCTGCAGCACACAGGCACAGTGTGGGCAGCCTTCAGACTTAGAGAAAACAGTACTTTACCACTCTCCTGCCTTTTCCATGGTTATTCTATTGGAAAAGAACGAGTTTTGGACAACTACCTTTCATTCTTGCCAAACTCTTTGCAGACCCCCGTGCAAGCTTTAGAAGAAGATTTTGGATGTTTTCTTTCCTGGCAGAGTTTCTCCTTGCAAGATATGGTGGAAAAGCTTTTTGCTGAGTGTAGAGCGGCAAGACACGCAGAAGACGCAGATACGCAGCTCTCCGAAGCTAAGTGCCGGTCCCGGGCTTCTTTCGGCACAAACCGCTCTCAGGAGCTCCCTGCGCTCGCCACAATGCTCTGTGTGCGAAGAAGCCGCTTCTTCGCCTCCGGGAGAATCGGCGAGCGGCAGCTTCCCAAAGGCGAAGATGCAAGCTGCAGCACACAGGCACAGTGTGGGCAGCCTTCAGACTTAGAGAAAACAGTACTTTACCACTCTCCTGCCTTTTCCATGGTTATTCTATTGGAAAAGAACGAGTTTTGGACAACTACCTTTCATACTTGCCAAACTCTTTGCAGACCCCCGTGCAAGCTTTAGAACAAGATTTTGGATGTTTTCTTTCCTGGCAGAGTTTCTCCTTGCAAGATATGGTGGAAAAGCTTTTTGCTGAGTGTAGAGCGGCAAGACACGCAGAAGACGCAGATACGCAGCTCTCCGAAGCTAAGTGCCGGTCCCGGGCTTCTTTCGGCACAAACCGCTCTCAGGAGCTCCCTGCGCTCGCCACAATGCTCTGTGTGCGAAGAAGCCGCTTCTTCGCCTCCGGGAGAATCGGCGAGCGGCAGCTTCCCAAAGGCGAAGATGCAAGCTGCAGCACGCAGGCACAGTGTGGGCAGCCTTCAGACTTAGAGAAAACAGTACTTTACCACTCTCCTGCCTTTTCCATGGTTATTCTATTGGAAAAGAACGAGTTTTGGACAACTACCTTTCATACTTGCCAAACTCTTTGCAGACCTCCGTGCAAGCTTTAGAACAAGATTTTGGATGTTTTCTTTCCTGGCAGAGTTTCTCCTTGCAAGATATGGTGGAAAAGCTTTTTGCTGAGTGTAGAGCGGCAAGACACGCAGAAGACGCAGATACGCAGCTCTCCGAAGCTAAGTGCCGGTCCCGGGCTTCTTTCGGCACAAACCGCTCTCAGGAGCTCCCTGCGCTCGCCACAATGCTCTGTGTGCGAAGAAGCCGCTTCTTCGCCTCCGGGAGAATCGGCGAGCGGCAGCTTCCCAAAGGCGAAGATGCAAGCTGCAGCACGCAGGCACAGTGTGGGCAGCCTTCAGACTTAGAGAAAACAGTACTTTACCACTCTCCTGCCTTTTCCATGGTTATTCTATTGGAAAAGAACGAGTTTTGGACAACTACCTTTCATTCTTGCCAAACTCTTTGCAGACCTCCGTGCAAGCTTTAGAACAAGATTTTGGATGTTTTCTTTCCTGGCAGAGTTTCTCCTTGCAAGATATGGTGGAAAAGCTTTTTGCTGAGTGTAGAGCGGCAAGACACGCAGAAGACGCAGATACGCAGCTCTCCGAAGCTAAGTGCCGGTCCCGGGCTTCTTTCGGCACAAACCGCTCTCAGGAGCTCCCTGCGCTCGCCACAATGCTCTGTGTGCGAAGAAGCCGCTTCTTCGCCTCCGGGAGAATCGGCGAGCGGCAGCTTCCCAAAGGCGAAGATGCAAGCTGCAGCACGCAGGCACAGTGTGGGCAGCCTTCAGACTTAGAGAAAACAGTACTTTACCACTCTCCTGCCTTTTCCATGGTTATTCTATTGGAAAAGAACGAGTTTTGGACAACTACCTTTCATTCTTGCCAAACGCTTTGCAGACCCCCTTGCAAGCTTTAGAACAAGATTTTGGATGTTTTCTTTCCTGGCAGAGTTTCTCCTTGCAAGATATGGTGGAAAAGCTTTTTGCTGAGTGTAGAGCGGCAAGACACGCAGAAGACGCAGATACGCAGCTCTCCGAAGCTAAGTGCCGGTCCCGGGCTTCTTTCGGCACAAACCGCTCTCAGGAGCTCCCTGCGCTCGCCACAATGCTCTGTGTGCGAAGAAGCCGCTTCTTCGCCTCCGGGAGAATCGGCGAGCGGCAGCTTCCCAAAGGCGAAGATGCAAGCTGCAGCACACAGGCACAGTGTGGGCAGCCTTCAGACTTCGAGAAAACAGTACTTTACCACTCTCCTGCCTTTTCCATGGTTATTCTATTGGAAAAGAACGAGTTTTGGACAACTACCTTTCATTCTTGCCAAACTCTTTGCAGACCCCCGTGCAAGCTTTAGAACAAGATTTTGGATGTTTTCTTTCCTGGCAGAGTTTCTCCTTGCAAGATATGGTGGAAAAGCTTTTTGCTGAGTGTAGAGCGGCAAGACACGCAGAAGACGCAGATACGCAGCTCTCCGAAGCTAAGTGCCGGTCCCGGGCTTCTTTCGGCACAAACCGCTCTCAGGAGCTCCCTGCGCTCGCCACAATGCTCTGTGTGCGAAGAAGCCGCTTCTTCGCCTCCGGGAGAATCGGCGAGCGGCAGCTTCCCAAAGGCGAAGATGCAAGCTGCAGCACACAGGCACAGTGTGGGCAGCCTTCAAACTTAGAGAAAACAGTACTTTACCACTCTCCTGCCTTTTCCATGGTTATTCTATTGGAAAAGAACGAGTTTTGGACAACTACCTTTCATTCTTGCCAAACTCTTTGCAGACCCCCGTGCAAGCTTTAGAAGAAGATTTTGGATGTTTTCTTTCCTGGCAGAGTTTCTCCTTGCAAGATATGGTGGAAAAGTTTTGCTGAGTGTAGAGCGGCAAGACACGCAGAAGACGCAGATACGCAGCTCTCCGAAGCTAAGTGCCGGTCCCGGGCTTCTTTCGGCACAAACCGCTCTCAGGAGCTCCCTGCGCTCGCCACAATGCTCTGTGTGCGAAGAAGCCGCTTCTTCGCCTCCGGGAGAATCGGCGAGCGGCAGCTTCCCAAAGGCGAAGATGCAAGCTGCACCACACAGGCACAGTGTGGGCAGCCTTCAGACTTAGAGAAAACAGTACTTTACCACTCTCCTGCCTTTTCCATGGTTATTCTATTGGAAAAGAACGAGTTTTGGACAACTACCTTTCATTCTTGCCAAACTCTTTGCAGACCCCCGTGCAAGCTTTAGAAGAAGATTTTGGATGTTTTCTTTCCTGGCAGAGTTTCTCCTTGCAAGATATGGTGGAAAAGCTTTTTGCTGAGTGTAGAGCGGCAAGACACGCAGAAGACGCAGATACGCAGCTCTCCGAAGCTAAGTGCCGGTCCCGGGCTTCTTTCGGCACAAACCGCTCTCAGGAGCTCCCTGCGCTCGCCACAATGCTCTGTGTGCGAAGAAGCCGCTTCTTCGCCTCCGGGAGAATCGGCGAGCGGCAGCTTCCCAAAGGCGAAGATGCAAGCTGCAGCACGCAGGCACAGTGTGGGCAGCCTTCAGACTTAGAGAAAACAGTACTTTACCACTCTCCTGCCTTTTCCATGGTTATTCTATTGGAAAAGAACGAGTTTTGGACAACTACCTTTCATTCTTGCCAAACGCTTTGCAGACCCCCTTGCAAGCTTTAGAACAAGATTTTGGATGTTTTCTTTCCTGGCAGAGTTTCTCCTTGCAAGATATGGTGGAAAAGCTTTTTGCTGAGTGTAGAGCGGCAAGACACGCAGAAGACGCAGATACGCAGCTCTCCGAAGCTAAGTGCCGGTCCCGGGCTTCTTTCGGCACAAACCGCTCTCAGGAGCTCCCTGCGCTCGCCACAATGCTCTGTGTGCGAAGAAGCCGCTTCTTCGCCTCCGGGAGAATCGGCGAGCGGCAGCTTCCCAAAGGCGAAGATGCAAGCTGCAGCACACAGGCACAGTGTGGGCAGCCTTCAGACTTCGAGAAAACAGTACTTTACCACTCTCCTGCCTTTTCCATGGTTATTCTATTGGAAAAGAACGAGTTTTGGACAACTACCTTTCATTCTTGCCAAACTCTTTGCAGACCCCCGTGCAAGCTTTAGAAGAAGATTTTGGATGTTTTCTTTCCTGGCAGAGTTTCTCCTTGCAAGATATGGTGGAAAAGCTTTTTGCTGAGTGTAGAGCGGCAAGACACGCAGAAGACGCAGATACGCAGCTCTCCGAAGCTAAGTGCCGGTCCCGGGCTTCTTTCGGCACAAACCGCTCTCAGGAGCTCCCTGCGCTCGCCACAATGCTCTGTGTGCGAAGAAGCCGCTTCTTCGCCTCCGGGAGAATCGGCGAGCGGCAGCTTCCCAAAGGCGAAGATGCAAGCTGCAGCACACAGGCACAGTGTGGGCAGCCTTCAGACTTAGAGAAAACAGTACTTTACCACTCTCCTGCCTTTTCCATGGTTATTCTATTGGAAAAGAACGAGTTTTGGACAACTACCTTTCATTCTTGCCAAACTCTTTGCAGACCCCCGTGCAAGCTTTAGAACAAGATTTTGGATGTTTTCTTTCCTGGCAGAGTTTCTCCTTGCAAGATATGGTGGAAAAGCTTTTTGCTGAGTGTAGAGCGGCAAGACACGCAGAAGACGCAGATACGCAGCTCTCCGAAGCTAAGTGCCGGTCCCGGGCTTCTTTCGGCACAAACCGCTCTCAGGAGCTCCCTGCGCTCGCCACAATGCTCTGTGTGCGAAGAAGCCGCTTCTTCGCCTCCGGGAGAATCGGCGAGCGGCAGCTTCCCAAAGGCGAAGATGCAAGCTGCAGCACGCAGGCACAGTGTGGGCAGCCTTCAGACTTAGAGAAAACAGTACTTTACCACTCTCCTGCCTTTTCCATGGTTATTCTATTGGAAAAGAACGAGTTTTGGACAACTACCTTTCATTCTTGCCAAACGCTTTGCAGACCCCCTTGCAAGCTTTAGAACAAGATTTTGGATGTTTTCTTTCCTGGCAGAGTTTCTCCTTGCAAGATATGGTGGAAAAGCTTTTTGCTGAGTGTAGAGCGGCAAGACACGCAGAAGACGCAGATACGCAGCTCTCCGAAGCTAAGTGCCGGTCCCGGGCTTCTTTCGGCACAAACCGCTCTCAGGAGCTCCCTGCGCTCGCCACAATGCTCTGTGTGCGAAGAAGCCGCTTCTTCGCCTCCGGGAGAATCGGCGAGCGGCAGCTTCCCAAAGGCGAAGATGCAAGCTGCAGCACACAGGCACAGTGTGGGCAGCCTTCAGACTTCGAGAAAACAGTACTTTACCACTCTCCTGCCTTTTCCATGGTTATTCTATTGGAAAAGAACGAGTTTTGGACAACTACCTTTCATTCTTGCCAAACTCTTTGCAGACCCCCGTGCAAGCTTTAGAACAAGATTTTGGATGTTTTCTTTCCTGGCAGAGTTTCTCCTTGCAAGATATGGTGGAAAAGCTTTTTGCTGAGTGTAGAGCGGCAAGACACGCAGAAGACGCAGATACGCAGCTCTCCGAAGCTAAGTGCCGGTCCCGGGCTTCTTTCGGCACAAACCGCTCTCAGGAGCTCCCTGCGCTCGCCACAATGCTCTGTGTGCGAAGAAGCCGCTTCTTCGCCTCCGGGAGAATCGGCGAGCGGCAGCTTCCCAAAGGCGAAGATGCAAGCTGCACCACACAGGCACAGTGTGGGCAGCCTTCAGACTTAGAGAAAACAGTACTTTACCACTCTCCTGCCTTTTCCATGGTTATTCTATTGGAAAAGAACGAGTTTTGGACAACTACCTTTCATTCTTGCCAAACTCTTTGCAGACCCCCGTGCAAGCTTTAGAAGAAGATTTTGGATGTTTTCTTTCCTGGCAGAGTTTCTCCTTGCAAGATATGGTGGAAAAGCTTTTTGCTGAGTGTAGAGCGGCAAGACACGCAGAAGACGCAGATACGCAGCTCTCCGAAGCTAAGTGCCGGTCCCGGGCTTCTTTCGGCACAAACCGCTCTCAGGAGCTCCCTGCGCTCGCCACAATGCTCTGTGTGCGAAGAAGCCGCTTCTTCGCCTCCTGGAGAATCGGCGAGCGGCAGCTTCCCAAAGGCGAAGATGCAAGCTGCAGCACACAGGCACAGTGTGGGCAGCCTTCAGACTTAGAGAAAACAGTACTTTACCACTCTCCTGCCTTTTCCATGGTTATTCTATTGGAAAAGAACGAGTTTTGGACAACTACCTTTCATTCTTGCCAAACTCTTTGCAGACCCCCGTGCAAGCTTTAGAAGAAGATTTTGGATGTTTTCTTTCCTGGCAGAGTTTCTCCTTGCAAGATATGGTGGAAAAGCTTTTTGCTGAGTGTAGAGCGGCAAGACACGCAGAAGACGCAGATACGCAGCTCTCCGAAGCTAAGTGCCGGTCCCGGGCTTCTTTCGGCACAAACCGCTCTCAGGAGCTCCCTGCGCTCGCCACAATGCTCTGTGTGCGAAGAAGCCGCTTCTTCGCCTCCGGGAGAATCGGCGAGCGGCAGCTTCCCAAAGGCGAAGATGCAAGCTGCAGCACACAGGCACAGTGTGGGCAGCCTTCAGACTTAGAGAAAACAGTACTTTACCACTCTCCTGCCTTTTCCATGGTTATTCTATTGGAAAAGAACGAGTTTTGGACAACTACCTTTCATTCTTGCCAAACTCTTTGCAGACCCCCGTGCAAGCTTTAGAAGAAGATTTTGGATGTTTTCTTTCCTGGCAGAGTTTCTCCTTGCAAGATATGGTGGAAAAGCTTTTTGCTGAGTGTAGAGCGGCAAGACACGCAGAAGACGCAGATACGCAGCTCTCCGAAGCTAAGTGCCGGTCCCGGGCTTCTTTCGGCACAAACCGCTCTCAGGAGCTCCCTGCGCTCGCCACAATGCTCTGTGTGCGAAGAAGCCGCTTCTTCGCCTCCGGGAGAATCGGCGAGCGGCAGCTTCCCAAAGGCGAAGATGCAAGCTGCAGCACACAGGCACAGTGTGGGCAGCCTTCAGACTTAGAGAAAACAGTACTTTACCACTCTCCTGCCTTTTCCATGGTTATTCTATTGGAAAAGAACGAGTTTTGGACAACTACCTTTCATTCTTGCCAAACTCTTTGCAGACCCCCGTGCAAGCTTTAGAACAAGATTTTGGATGTTTTCTTTCCTGGCAGAGTTTCTCCTTGCAAGATATGGTGGAAAAGCTTTTTGCTGAGTGTAGAGCGGCAAGACACGCAGAAGACGCAGATACGCAGCTCTCCGAAGCTAAGTGCCGGTCCCGGGCTTCTTTCGGCACAAACCGCTCTCAGGAGCTCCCTGCGCTCGCCACAATGCTCTGTGTGCGAAGAAGCCGCTTCTTCGCCTCCGGGAGAATCGGCGAGCGGCAGCTTCCCAAAGGCGAAGATGCAAGCTGCAGCACACAGGCACAGTGTGGGCAGCCTTCAGACTTAGAGAAAACAGTACTTTACCACTCTCCTGCCTTTTCCATGGTTATTCTATTGGAAAAGAACGAGTTTTGGACAACTACCTTTCATTCTTGCCAAACTCTTTGCAGACCCCCGTGCAAGCTTTAGAAGAAGATTTTGGATGTTTTCTTTCCTGGCAGAGTTTCTCCTTGCAAGATATGGTGGAAAAGCTTTTTGCTGAGTGTAGAGCGGCAAGACACGCAGAAGACGCAGATACGCAGCTCTCCGAAGCTAAGTGCCGGTCCCGGGCTTCTTTCGGCACAAACCGCTCTCAGGAGCTCCCTGCGCTCGCCACAATGCTCTGTGTGCGAAGAAGCCGCTTCTTCGCCTCCGGGAGAATCGGCGAGCGGCAGCTTCCCAAAGGCGAAGATGCAAGCTGCAGCACACAGGCACAGTGTGGGCAGCCTTCAGACTTAGAGAAAACAGTACTTTACCACTCTCCTGCCTTTTCCATGGTTATTCTATTGGAAAAGAACGAGTTTTGGACAACTACCTTTCATTCTTGCCAAACTCTTTGCAGACCCCCGTGCAAGCTTTAGAACAAGATTTTGGATGTTTTCTTTCCTGGCAGAGTTTCTCCTTGCAAGATATGGTGGAAAAGCTTTTTGCTGAGTGTAGAGCGGCAAGACACGCAGAAGACGCAGATACGCAGCTCTCCGAAGCTAAGTGCCGGTCCCGGGCTTCTTTCGGCACAAACCGCTCTCAGGAGCTCCCTGCGCTCGCCACAATGCTCTGTGTGCGAAGAAGCCGCTTCTTCGCCTCCGGGAGAATCGGCGAGCGGCAGCTTCCCAAAGGCGAAGATGCAAGCTGCAGCACACAGGCACAGTGTGGGCAGCCTTCAGACTTAGAGAAAACAGTACTTTACCACTCTCCTGCCTTTTCCATGGTTATTCTATTGGAAAAGAACGAGTTTTGGACAACTACCTTTCATTCTTGCCAAACTCTTTGCAGACCCCCGTGCAAGCTTTAGAAGAAGATTTTGGATGTTTTCTTTCCTGGCAGAGTTTCTCCTTGCAAGATATGGTGGAAAAGCTTTTTGCTGAGTGTAGAGCGGCAAGACACGCAGAAGACGCAGATACGCAGCTCTCCGAAGCTAAGTGCCGGTCCCGGGCTTCTTTCGGCACAAACCGCTCTCAGGAGCTCCCTGCGCTCGCCACAATGCTCTGTGTGCGAAGAAGCCGCTTCTTCGCCTCCGGGAGAATCGGCGAGCGGCAGCTTCCCAAAGGCGAAGATGCAAGCTGCAGCACACAGGCACAGTGTGGGCAGCCTTCAGACTTAGAGAAAACAGTACTTTACCACTCTCCTGCCTTTTCCATGGTTATTCTATTGGAAAAGAACGAGTTTTGGACAACTACCTTTCATTCTTGCCAAACGCTTTGCAGACCCCCGTGCAAGCTTTAGAACAAGATTTTGGATGTTTTCTTTCCTGGCAGAGTTTCTCCTTGCAAGATATGGTGGAAAAGCTTTTTGCTGAGTGTAGAGCGGCAAGACACGCAGAAGACGCAGATACGCAGCTCTCCGAAGCTAAGTGCCGGTCCCGGGCTTCTTTCGGCACAAACCGCTCTCAGGAGCTCCCTGCGCTCGCCACAATGCTCTGTGTGCGAAGAAGCCGCTTCTTCGCCTCCGGGAGAATCGGCGAGCGGCAGCTTCCCAAAGGCGAAGATGCAAGCTGCAGCACACAGGCACAGTGTGGGCAGCCTTCAGACTTAGAGAAAACAGTACTTTACCACTCTCCTGCCTTTTCCATGGTTATTCTATTGGAAAAGAACGAGTTTTGGACAACTACCTTTCATTCTTGCCAAACTCTTTGCAGACCCCCGTGCAAGCTTTAGAAGAAGATTTTGGATGTTTTCTTTCCTGGCAGAGTTTCTCCTTGCAAGATATGGTGGAAAAGCTTTTTGCTGAGTGTAGAGCGGCAAGACACGCAGAAGACGCAGATACGCAGCTCTCCGAAGCTAAGTGCCGGTCCCGGGCTTCTTTCGGCACAAACCGCTCTCAGGAGCTCCCTGCGCTCGCCACAATGCTCTGTGTGCGAAGAAGCCGCTTCTTCGCCTCCGGGAGAATCGGCGAGCGGCAGCTTCCCAAAGGCGAAGATGCAAGCTGCAGCACACAGGCACAGTGTGGGCAGCCTTCAGACTTAGAGAAAACAGTACTTTACCACTCTCCTGCCTTTTCCATGGTTATTCTATTGGAAAAGAACGAGTTTTGGACAACTACCTTTCATTCTTGCCAAACTCTTTGCAGACCCCCGTGCAAGCTTTAGAACAAGATTTTGGATGTTTTCTTTCCTGGCAGAGTTTCTCCTTGCAAGATATGGTGGAAAAGCTTTTTGCTGAGTGTAGAGCGGCAAGACACGCAGAAGACGCAGATACGCAGCTCTCCGAAGCTAAGTGCCGGTCCCGGGCTTCTTTCGGCACAAACCGCTCTCAGGAGCTCCCTGCGCTCGCCACAATGCTCTGTGTGCGAAGAAGCCGCTTCTTCGCCTCCGGGAGAATCGGCGAGCGGCAGCTTCCCAAAGGCGAAGATGCAAGCTGCAGCACACAGGCACAGTGTGGGCAGCCTTCAGACTTAGAGAAAACAGTACTTTACCACTCTCCTGCCTTTTCCATGGTTATTCTATTGGAAAAGAACGAGTTTTGGACAACTACCTTTCATTCTTGCCAAACTCTTTGCAGACCCCCGTGCAAGCTTTAGAAGAAGATTTTGGATGTTTTCTTTCCTGGCAGAGTTTCTCCTTGCAAGATATGGTGGAAAAGCTTTTTGCTGAGTGTAGAGCGGCAAGACACGCAGAAGACGCAGATACGCAGCTCTCCGAAGCTAAGTGCCGGTCCCGGGCTTCTTTCGGCACAAACCGCTCTCAGGAGCTCCCTGCGCTCGCCACAATGCTCTGTGTGCGAAGAAGCCGCTTCTTCGCCTCCGGGAGAATCGGCGAGCGGCAGCTTCCCAAAGGCGAAGATGCAAGCTGCAGCACACAGGCACAGTGTGGGCAGCCTTCAGACTTAGAGAAAACAGTACTTTACCACTCTCCTGCCTTTTCCATGGTTATTCTATTGGAAAAGAACGAGTTTTGGACAACTACCTTTCATTCTTGCCAAACTCTTTGCAGACCCCCGTGCAAGCTTTAGAACAAGATTTTGGATGTTTTCTTTCCTGGCAGAGTTTCTCCTTGCAAGATATGGTGGAAAAGCTTTTTGCTGAGTGTAGAGCGGCAAGACACGCAGAAGACGCAGATACGCAGCTCTCCGAAGCTAAGTGCCGGTCCCGGGCTTCTTTCGGCACAAACCGCTCTCAGGAGCTCCCTGCGCTCGCCACAATGCTCTGTGTGCGAAGAAGCCGCTTCTTCGCCTCCGGGAGAATCGGCGAGCGGCAGCTTCCCAAAGGCGAAGATGCAAGCTGCAGCACACAGGCACAGTGTGGGCAGCCTTCAGACTTAGAGAAAACAGTACTTTACCACTCTCCTGCCTTTTCCATGGTTATTCTATTGGAAAAGAACGAGTTTTGGACAACTACCTTTCATTCTTGCCAAACTCTTTGCAGACCCCCGTGCAAGCTTTAGAAGAAGATTTTGGATGTTTTCTTTCCTGGCAGAGTTTCTCCTTGCAAGATATGGTGGAAAAGCTTTTTGCTGAGTGTAGAGCGGCAAGACACGCAGAAGACGCAGATACGCAGCTCTCCGAAGCTAAGTGCCGGTCCCGGGCTTCTTTCGGCACAAACCGCTCTCAGGAGCTCCCTGCGCTCGCCACAATGCTCTGTGTGCGAAGAAGCCGCTTCTTCGCCTCCGGGAGAATCGGCGAGCGGCAGCTTCCCAAAGGCGAAGATGCAAGCTGCAGCACACAGGCACAGTGTGGGCAGCCTTCAGACTTAGAGAAAACAGTACTTTACCACTCTCCTGCCTTTTCCATGGTTATTCTATTGGAAAAGAACGAGTTTTGGACAACTACCTTTCATTCTTGCCAAACTCTTTGCAGACCCCCGTGCAAGCTTTAGAACAAGATTTTGGATGTTTTCTTTCCTGGCAGAGTTTCTCCTTGCAAGATATGGTGGAAAAGCTTTTTGCTGAGTGTAGAGCGGCAAGACACGCAGAAGACGCAGATACGCAGCTCTCCGAAGCTAAGTGCCGGTCCCGGGCTTCTTTCGGCACAAACCGCTCTCAGGAGCTCCCTGCGCTCGCCACAATGCTCTGTGTGCGAAGAAGCCGCTTCTTCGCCTCCGGGAGAATCGGCGAGCGGCAGCTTCCCAAAGGCGAAGATGCAAGCTGCAGCACACAGGCACAGTGTGGGCAGCCTTCAGACTTAGAGGAAAACAGTACTTTACCACTCTCCTGCCTTTTCCATGGTTATTCTATTGGAAAAGAACGAGTTTTGGACAACTACCTTTCATTCTTGCCAAACTCTTTGCAGACCCCCGTGCAAGCTTTAGAACAAGATTTTGGATGTTTTCTTTCCTGGCAGAGTTTCTCCTTGCAAGATATGGTGGAAAAGCTTTTTGCTGAGTGTAGAGCGGCAAGACACGCAGAAGACGCAGATACGCAGCTCTCCGAAGCTAAGTGCCGGTCCCGGGCTTCTTTCGGCACAAACCGCTCTCAGGAGCTCCCTGCGCTCGCCACAATGCTCTGTGTGCGAAGAAGCCGCTTCTTCGCCTCCGGGAGAATCGGCGAGCGGCAGCTTCCCAAAGGCGAAGATGCAAGCTGCAGCACACAGGCACAGTGTGGGCAGCCTTCAGACTTAGAGAAAACAGTACTTTACCACTCTCCTGCCTTTTCCATGGTTATTCTATTGGAAAAGAACGAGTTTTGGACAACTACCTTTCATTCTTGCCAAACTCTTTGCAGACCCCCGTGCAAGCTTTAGAACAAGATTTTGGATGTTTTCTTTCCTGGCAGAGTTTCTCCTTGCAAGATATGGTGGAAAAGCTTTTTGCTGAGTGTAGAGCGGCAAGACACGCAGAAGACGCAGATACGCAGCTCTCCGAAGCTAAGTGCCGGTCCCGGGCTTCTTTCGGCACAAACCGCTCTCAGGAGCTCCCTGCGCTCGCCACAATGCTCTGTGTGCGAAGAAGCCGCTTCTTCGCCTCCGGGAGAATCGGCGAGCGGCAGCTTCCCAAAGGCGAAGATGCAAGCTGCAGCACACAGGCACAGTGTGGGCAGCCTTCAGACTTAGAGAAAACAGTACTTTACCACTCTCCTGCCTTTTCCATGGTTATTCTATTGGAAAAGAACGAGTTTTGGACAACTACCTTTCATTCTTGCCAAACTCTTTGCAGACCCCCGTGCAAGCTTTAGAAGAAGATTTTGGATGTTTTCTTTCCTGGCAGAGTTTCTCCTTGCAAGATATGGTGGAAAAGCTTTTTGCTGAGTGTAGAGCGGCAAGACACGCAGAAGACGCAGATACGCAGCTCTCCGAAGCTAAGTGCCGGTCCCGGGCTTCTTTCGGCACAAACCGCTCTCAGGAGCTCCCTGCGCTCGCCACAATGCTCTGTGTGCGAAGAAGCCGCTTCTTCGCCTCCGGGAGAATCGGCGAGCGGCAGCTTCCCAAAGGCGAAGATGCAAGCTGCAGCACACAGGCACAGTGTGGGCAGCCTTCAGACTTAGAGAAAACAGTACTTTACCACTCTCCTGCCTTTTCCATGGTTATTCTATTGGAAAAAGAACGAGTTTTGGACAACTACCTTTCATTCTTGCCAAACTCTTTGCAGACCCCCGTGCAAGCTTTAGAACAAGATTTTGGATGTTTTCTTTCCTGGCAGAGTTTCTCCTTGCAAGATATGGTGGAAAAGCTTTTTGCTGAGTGTAGAGCGGCAAGACACGCAGAAGACGCAGATACGCAGCTCTCCGAAGCTAAGTGCCGGTCCCGGGCTTCTTTCGGCACAAACCGCTCTCAGGAGCTCCCTGCGCTCGCCACAATGCTCTGTGTGCGAAGAAGCCGCTTCTTCGCCTCCGGGAGAATCGGCGAGCGGCAGCTTCCCAAAGGCGAAGATGCAAGCTGCAGCACACAGGCACAGTGTGGGCAGCCTTCAGACTTAGAGAAAACAGTACTTTACCACTCTCCTGCCTTTTCCATGGTTATTCTATTGGAAAAGAACGAGTTTTGGACAACTACCTTTCATTCTTGCCAAACTCTTTGCAGACCCCCGTGCAAGCTTTAGAACAAGATTTTGGATGTTTTCTTTCCTGGCAGAGTTTCTCCTTGCAAGATATGGTGGAAAAGCTTTTTGCTGAGTGTAGAGCGGCAAGACACGCAGAAGACGCAGATACGCAGCTCTCCGAAGCTAAGTGCCGGTCCCGGGCTTCTTTCGGCACAAACCGCTCTCAGGAGCTCCCTGCGCTCGCCACAATGCTCTGTGTGCGAAGAAGCCGCTTCTTCGCCTCCGGGAGAATCGGCGAGCGGCAGCTTCCCAAAGGCGAAGATGCAAGCTGCAGCACACAGGCACAGTGTGGGCAGCCTTCAGACTTAGAGAAAACAGTACTTTACCACTCTCCTGCCTTTTCCATGGTTATTCTATTGGAAAAGAACGAGTTTTGGACAACTACCTTTCATTCTTGCCAAACTCTTTGCAGACCCCCGTGCAAGCTTTAGAACAAGATTTTGGATGTTTTCTTTCCTGGCAGAGTTTCTCCTTGCAAGATATGGTTGGAAAAGCTTTTTGCTGAGTGTAGAGCGGCAAGACACGCAGAAGACGCAGATACGCAGCTCTCCGAAGCTAAGTGCCGGTCCCGGGCTTCTTTCGGCACAAACCGCTCTCAGGAGCTCCCTGCGCTCGCCACAATGCTCTGTGTGCGAAGAAGCCGCTTCTTCGCCTCCGGGAGAATCGGCGAGCGGCAGCTTCCCAAAGGCGAAGATGCAAGCTGCAGCACACAGGCACAGTGTGGGCAGCCTTCAGACTTAGAGAAAACAGTACTTTACCACTCTCCTGCCTTTTCCATGGTTATTCTATTGGAAAAGAACGAGTTTTGGACAACTACCTTTCATTCTTGCCAAACTCTTTGCAGACCCCCGTGCAAGCTTTAGAACAAGATTTTGGATGTTTTCTTTCCTGGCAGAGTTTCTCCTTGCAAGATATGGTGGAAAAGCTTTTTGCTGAGTGTAGAGCGGCAAGACACGCAGAAGACGCAGATACGCAGCTCTCCGAAGCTAAGTGCCGGTCCCGGGCTTCTTTCGGCACAAACCGCTCTCAGGAGCTCCCTGCGCTCGCCACAATGCTCTGTGTGCGAAGAAGCCGCTTCTTCGCCTCCGGGAGAATCGGCGAGCGGCAGCTTCCCAAAGGCGAAGATGCAAGCTGCAGCACACAGGCACAGTGTGGGCAGCCTTCAGACTTAGAGAAAACAGTACTTTACCACTCTCCTGCCTTTTCCATGGTTATTCTATTGGAAAAGAACGAGTTTTGGACAACTACCTTTCATTCTTGCCAAACTCTTTGCAGACCCCCGTGCAAGCTTTAGAACAAGATTTTGGATGTTTTCTTTCCTGGCAGAGTTTCTCCTTGCAAGATATGGTGGAAAAGCTTTTTGCTGAGTGTAGAGCGGCAAGACACGCAGAAGACGCAGATACGCAGCTCTCCGAAGCTAAGTGCCGGTCCCGGGCTTCTTTCGGCACAAACCGCTCTCAGGAGCTCCCTGCGCTCGCCACAATGCTCTGTGTGCGAAGAAGCCGCTTCTTCGCCTCCGGGAGAATCGGCGAGCGGCAGCTTCCCAAAGGCGAAGATGCAAGCTGCAGCACACAGGCACAGTGTGGGCAGCCTTCAGACTTAGAGAAAACAGTACTTTACCACTCTCCTGCCTTTTCCATGGTTATTCTATTGGAAAAGAACGAGTTTTGGACAACTACCTTTCATTCTTGCCAAACTCTTTGCAGACCCCCGTGCAAGCTTTAGAACAAGATTTTGGATGTTTTCTTTCCTGGCAGAGTTTCTCCTTGCAAGATATGCTGGAAAAGCTTTTTGCTGAGTGTAGAGCGGCAAGACACGCAGAAGACGCAGATACGCAGCTCTCCGAAGCTAAGTGCCGGTCCCGGGCTTCTTTCGGCACAAACCGCTCTCAGGAGCTCCCTGCGCTCGCCACAATGCTCTGTGTGCGAAGAAGCCGCTTCTTCGCCTCCGGGAGAATCGGCGAGCGGCAGCTTCCCAAAGGCGAAGATGCAAGCTGCAGCACACAGGCACAGTGTGGGCAGCCTTCAGACTTAGAGAAAACAGTACTTTACCACTCTCCTGCCTTTTCCATGGTTATTCTATTGGAAAAGAACGAGTTTTGGACAACTACCTTTCATTCTTGCCAAACTCTTTGCAGACCCCCCGTGCAAGCTTTAGAACAAGATTTTGGATGTTTTCTTTCCTGGCAGAGTTTCTCCTTGCAAGATATGGTGGAAAAGCTTTTTGCTGAGTGTAGAGCGGCAAGACACGCAGAAGACGCAGATACGCAGCTCTCCGAAGCTAAGTGCCGGTCCCGGGCTTCTTTCGGCACAAACCGCTCTCAGGAGCTCCCTGCGCTCGCCACAATGCTCTGTGTGCGAAGAAGCCGCTTCTTCGCCTCCGGGAGAATCGGCGAGCGGCAGCTTCCCAAAGGCGAAGATGCAAGCTGCAGCACACAGGCACAGTGTGGGCAGCCTTCAGACTTAGAGAAAACAGTACTTTACCACTCTCCTGCCTTTTCCATGGTTATTCTATTGGAAAAGAACGAGTTTTGGACAACTACCTTTCATTCTTGCCAAACTCTTTGCAGACCCCCGTGCAAGCTTTAGAACAAGATTTTGGATGTTTTCTTTCCTGGCAGAGTTTCTCCTTGCAAGATATGGTGGAAAAGCTTTTTGCTGAGTGTAGAGCGGCAAGACACGCAGAAGACGCAGATACGCAGCTCTCCGAAGCTAAGTGCCGGTCCCGGGCTTCTTTCGGCACAAACCGCTCTCAGGAGCTCCCTGCGCTCGCCACAATGCTCTGTGTGCGAAGAAGCCGCTTCTTCGCCTCCGGGAGAATCGGCGAGCGGCAGCTTCCCAAAGGCGAAGATGCAAGCTGCAGCACACAGGCACAGTGTGGGCAGCCTTCAGACTTAGAGAAAACAGTACTTTACCACTCTCCTGCCTTTTCCATGGTTATTCTATTGGAAAAGAACGAGTTTTGGACAACTACCTTTCATTCTTGCCAAACTCTTTGCAGACCCCCCGTGCAAGCTTTAGAACAAGATTTTGGATGTTTTCTTTCCTGGCAGAGTTTCTCCTTGCAAGATATGGTGGAAAAGCTTTTTGCTGAGTGTAGAGCGGCAAGACACGCAGAAGACGCAGATACGCAGCTCTCCGAAGCTAAGTGCCGGTCCCGGGCTTCTTTCGGCACAAACCGCTCTCAGGAGCTCCCTGCGCTCGCCACAATGCTCTGTGTGCGAAGAAGCCGCTTCTTCGCCTCCGGGAGAATCGGCGAGCGGCAGCTTCCCAAAGGCGAAGATGCAAGCTGCAGCACACAGGCACAGTGTGGGCAGCCTTCAGACTTAGAGAAAACAGTACTTTACCACTCTCCTGCCTTTTCCATGGTTATTCTATTGGAAAAGAACGAGTTTTGGACAACTACCTTTCATTCTTGCCAAACTCTTTGCAGACCCCCCTTGCAAGCTTTAGAACAAGATTTTGGATGTTTTCTTTCCTGGCAGAGTTTCTCCTTGCAAAATATGGTGGAAAAGCTTTTTGCTGAGTGTAGAGCGGCAAGACACGCAGAAGACGCAGATACGCAGCTCTCCGAAGCTAAGTGCCGGTCCCGGGCTTCTTTCGGCACAAACCGCTCTCAGGAGCTCCCTGCGCTCGCCACAATGCTCTGTGTGCGAAGAAGCCGCTTCTTCGCCTCCGGGAGAATCGGCGAGCGGCAGCTTCCCAAAGGCGAAGATGCAAGCTGCAGCACACAGGCACAGTGTGGGCAGCCTTCAGACTTAGAGAAAACAGTACTTTACCACTCTCCTGCCTTTTCCATGGTTATTCTATTGGAAAAGAACGAGTTTTGGACAACTACCTTTCATTCTTGCCAAACGCTTTGCAGACCCCCGTGCAAGCTTTAGAACAAGATTTTGGATGTTTTCTTTCCTGGCAGAGTTTCTCCTTGCAAGATATGCTGGAAAAGCTTTTTGCTGAGTGTAGAGCGGCAAGACACGCAGAAGACGCAGATACGCAGCTCTCCGAAGCTAAGTGCCGGTCCCGGGCTTCTTTCGGCACAAACCGCTCTCAGGAGCTCCCTGCGCTCGCCACAATGCTCTGTGTGCGAAGAAGCCGCTTCTTCGCCTCCGGGAGAATCGGCGAGCGGCAGCTTCCCAAAGGCGAAGATGCAAGCTGCAGCACACAGGCACAGTGTGGGCAGCCTTCAGACTTAGAGAAAACAGTACTTTACCACTCTCCTGCCTTTTCCATGGTTATTTATTGGAAAAGAACGAGTTTTGGACAACTACCTTTCATTCTTGCCAAACTCTTTGCAGACCCCCGTGCAAGCTTTAGAACAAGATTTTGGATGTTTTCTTTCCTGGCAGAGTTTCTCCTTGCAAGAATATGGTGGAAAAGCTTTTTGCTGAGTGTAGAGCGGCAAGACACGCAGAAGACGCAGATACGCAGCTCTCCGAAGCTAAGTGCCGGTCCCGGGCTTCTTTCGGCACAAACCGCTCTCAGGAGCTCCCTGCGCTCGCCACAATGCTCTGTGTGCGAAGAAGCCGCTTCTTCGCCTCCGGGAGAATCGGCGAGCGGCAGCTTCCCAAAGGCGAAGATGCAAGCTGCAGCACACAGGCACAGTGTGGGCAGCCTTCAGACTTAGAGAAAACAGTACTTTACCACTCTCCTGCCTTTTCCATGGTTATTCTATTGGAAAAGAACGAGTTTTGGACAACTACCTTTCATTCTTGCCAAACTCTTTGCAGACCCCCCGTGCAAGCTTTAGAACAAGATTTTGGATGTTTTCTTTCCTGGCAGAGTTTCTCCTTGCAAAATATGGTGGAAAAGCTTTTTGCTGAGTGTAGAGCGGCAAGACACGCAGAAGACGCAGATACGCAGCTCTCCGAAGCTAAGTGCCGGTCCCGGGCTTCTTTCGGCACAAACCGCTCTCAGGAGCTCCCTGCGCTCGCCACAATGCTCTGTGTGCGAAGAAGCCGCTTCTTCGCCTCCGGGAGAATCGGCGAGCGGCAGCTTCCCAAAGGCGAAGATGCAAGCTGCAGCACACAGGCACAGTGTGGGCAGCCTTCAGACTTAGAGAAAACAGTACTTTACCACTCTCCTGCCTTTTCCATGGTTATTCTATTGGAAAAGAACGAGTTTTGGACAACTACCTTTCATTCTTGCCAAACTCTTTGCAGACCCCCCTGCAAGCTTTAGAACAAGATTTTGGATGTTTTCTTTCCTGGCAGAGTTTCTCCTTGCAAAATATGGTGGAAAAGCTTTTTGCTGAGTGTAGAGCGGCAAGACACGCAGAAGACGCAGATACGCAGCTCTCCGAAGCTAAGTGCCGGTCCCGGGCTTCTTTCGGCACAAACCGCTCTCAGGAGCTCCCTGCGCTCGCCACAATGCTCTGTGTGCGAAGAAGCCGCTTCTTCGCCTCCGGGAGAATCGGCGAGCGGCAGCTTCCCAAAGGCGAAGATGCAAGCTGCAGCACACAGGCACAGTGTGGGCAGCCTTCAGACTTAGAGAAAACAGTACTTTACCACTCTCCTGCCTTTTCCATGGTTATTCTATTGGAAAAGAACGAGTTTTGGACAACTACCTTTCATTCTTGCCAAACTCTTTGCAGACCCCCGTGCAAGCTTTAGAACAAGATTTTGGATGTTTTCTTTCCTGGCAGAGTTTCTCCTTGCAAGATATGGTGGAAAAGCTTTTTGCTGAGTGTAGAGCGGCAAGACACGCAGAAGACGCAGATACGCAGCTCTCCGAAGCTAAGTGCCGG
Organism: Molothrus aeneus; assembly: GCF_037042795.1. Taxonomy (NCBI): domain Eukaryota; kingdom Metazoa; phylum Chordata; class Aves; order Passeriformes; family Icteridae; genus Molothrus; species Molothrus aeneus. The sequence goes on along the minus strand of NW_027098893.1, from coordinate 8,999 downwards.
TCCCGGGCTTCTTTCGGCACAAACCGCTCTCAGGAGCTCCCTGCGCTCGCCCACAATGCTCTGTGTGCGAAGAAGCCGCTTCTTCGCCTCCGGGAGAATCGGCGAGCGGCAGCTTCCCAAAGGCGAAGATGCAAGCTGCAGCACACAGGCACAGTGTGGGCAGCCTTCAGACTTAGAGAAAACAGTACTTTACCACTCTCCTGCCTTTTCCATGGCTTATTCTATTGGAAAAGAACGAGTTTTGGACAACTACCTTTCATTCTTGCCAAACTCTTTGCAGACCCCCCTGCAAGCTTTAGAACAAGATTTTGGATGTTTTCTTTCCTGGCAGAGTTTCTCCTTGCAAAATATGCTGGAAAAGCTTTTTGCTGAGTGTAGAGCGGCAAGACACGCAGAAGACGCAGATACGCAGCTCTCCGAAGCTAAGTGCCGGTCCCGGGCTTCTTTCGGCACAAACCGCTCTCAGGAGCTCCCTGCGCTCGCCACAATGCTCTGTGTGCGAAGAAGCCGCTTCTTCGCCTCCGGGAGAATCGGCGAGCGGCAGCTTCCCAAAGGCGAAGATGCAAGCTGCAGCACACAGGCACAGTGTGGGCAGCCTTCAGACTTAGAGAAAACAGTACTTTACCACTCTCCTGCCTTTTCCATGGTTATTTTTATTGGAAAAGAACGAGTTTTGGACAACTACCTTTCATTCTTGCCAAACTCTTTGCAGACCCCCGTGCAAGCTTTAGAACAAGATTTTGGATGTTTTCTTTCCTGGCAGAGTTTCTCCTTGCAAAATATGCTGGAAAAGCTTTTTGCTGAGTGTAGAGCGGCAAGACACGCAGAAGACGCAGATACGCAGCTCTCCGAAGCTAAGTGCCGGTCCCGGGCTTCTTTCGGCACAAACCGCTCTCAGGAGCTCCCTGCGCTCGCCACAATGCTCTGTGTGCGAAGAAGCCGCTTCTTCGCCTCCGGGAGAATCGGCGAGCGGCAGCTTCCCAAAGGCGAAGATGCAAGCTGCAGCACACAGGCACAGTGTGGGCAGCCTTCAGACTTAGAGAAAACAGTACTTTACACTCTCCTGCCTTTTTTATGGTTATTCTATTGGAAAAGAACGAGTTTTGGACAACTACCTTTCATTCTTGCCAAACTCTTTGCAGACCCCCGTGCAAGCTTTAGAACAAGATTTTGGATGTTTTCTTTCCTGGCAGAGTTTCTCCTTGCAAGATATGGTGGAAAAGCTTTTTGCTGAGTGTAGAGCGGCAAGACACGCAGAAGACGCAGATACGCAGCTCTCCGAAGCTAAGTGCCGGTCCCGGGCTTCTTTCGGCACAAACCGCTCTCAGGAGCTCCCTGCGCTCGCCACAATGCTCTGTGTGCGAAGAAGCCGCTTCTTCGCCTCCGGGAGAATCGGCGAGCGGCAGCTTCCAAAGGCGAAGATGCAAGCTGCAGCACACAGGCACAGTGTGGGCAGCCTTCAGACTTAGAGAAAACAGTACTTTACCACTCTCCTGCCTTTTCCATGGTTATTCTATTGGAAAAGAACGAGTTTTGGACAACTACCTTTCATTCTTGCCAAACTCTTTGCAGACCCCCCTGCAAGCTTTAGAACAAGATTTTGGATGTTTTCTTTCCTGGCAGAGTTTCTCCTTGCAAGATATGGTGGAAAAGCTTTTTGCTGAGTGTAGAGCGGCAAGACACGCAGAAGACGCAGATACGCAGCTCTCCGAAGCTAAGTGCGGTCCCGGGCTTCTTTCGGCACAAACCGCTCTCAGGAGCTCCCTGCGCTCGCCACAATGCTCTGTGTGCGAAGAAGCCGCTTCTTCGCCTCCCGGGAGAATCGGCGAGCGGCAGCTTCCCAAAGGCGAAGATGCAAGCTGCAGCACACAGGCACAGTGTGGGCAGCCTTCAGACTTAGAGAAAACAGTACTTTACCACTCTCCTGCCTTTTCCATGGTTATTCTATTGGAAAAGAACGAGTTTTGGACAACTACCTTTCATTCTTGCCAAATCTTTGCAGACCCCCTGCAAGCTTTAGAACAAGATTTTGGATGTTTTCTTTCCTGGCAGAGTTTCTCCTTGCAAATATGGTGGAAAAGCTTTTTGCTGAGTGTAGAGCGGCAAGACACGCAGAAGACGCAGATACGCAGCTCTCCGAAGCTAAGTGCCGGTCCCGGGCTTCTTTCGGCACAAACCGCTCTCAGGAGCTCCCTGCGCTCGCCACAATGCTCTGTGTGCGAAGAAGCCGCTTCTTCGCCTCCGGGAGAATCGGCGAGCGGCAGCTTCCCAAAGGCGAAGATGCAAGCTGCAGCACACAGGCACAGTGTGGGCAGCCTTCAGACTTAGAGAAAACAGTACTTTACCACTCTCCTGCCTTTTCCATGGTTATTTCTATTGGAAAAGAACGAGTTTTGGACAACTACCTTTCATTCTTGCCAAACTCTTTGCAGACCCCCGTGCAAGCTTTAGAACAAGATTTTGGATGTTTTCTTTTCCTGGCAGAGTTTCTCCTTGCAAAAATATGCTGGAAAAGCTTTTTGCTGAGTGTAGAGCGGCAAGACACGCAGAAGACGCAGATACGCAGCTCTCCGAAGCTAAGTGCCGGTCCCGGGCTTCTTTCGGCACAAACCGCTCTCAGGAGCTCCCTGCGCTCGCCACAATGCTCTGTGTGCGAAGAAGCCGCTTCTTCGCCTCCGGGAGAATCGGCGAGCGGCAGCTTCCCAAAGGCGAAGATGCAAGCTGCAGCACACAGGCACAGTGTGGGCAGCCTTCAGACTTAGAGAAAACAGTACTTTACCACTCTCCTGCCTTTTCCATGGTTATTCTATTGGAAAAGAACGAGTTTTGGACAACTACCTTTCATTCTTGCCAAACTCTTTGCAGACCCCCCTGCAAGCTTTAGAACAAGATTTTGGATGTTTTCTTTCCTGGCAGAGTTTCTCCTTGCAATTATGGTGGAAAAGCTTTTTGCTGAGTGTAGAGCGGCAAGACACGCAGAAGACGCAGATACGCAGCTCTCCGAAGCTAAGTGCCGGTCCCGGGCTTCTTTCGGCACAAACCGCTCTCAGGAGCTCCCTGCGCTCGCCACAATGCTCTGTGTGCGAAGAAGCCGCTTCTTCGCCTCCGGGAGAATCGGCGAGCGGCAGCTTCCCAAAGGCGAAGATGCAAGCTGCAGCACACAGGCACAGTGTGGGCAGCCTTCAGACTTAGAGAAAACAGTACTTTACCACTCTCCTGCCTTTTCCATGGTTATTCTATTGGAAAAGAACGAGTTTTGGACAACTACCTTTCATTCTTGCCAAACTCTTTGCAGACCCCCGTGCAAGCTTTAGAACAAGATTTTGGATGTTTTCTTTCCTGGCAGAGTTTCTCCTTGCAAGATATGGTGGAAAAGCTTTTTGCTGAGTGTAGAGCGGCAAGACACGCAGAAGACGCAGATACGCAGCTCTCCGAAGCTAAGTGCCGGTCCCGGGCTTCTTTCGGCACAAACCGCTCTCAGGAGCTCCCTGCGCTCGCCACAATGCTCTGTGTGCGAAGAAGCCGCTTCTTCGCCTCCGGGAGAATCGGCGAGCGGCAGCTTCCCAAAGGCGAAGATGCAAGCTGCAGCACACAGGCACAGTGTGGGCAGCCTTCAGACTTAGAGAAAACAGTACTTTACCACTCTCCTGCCTTTTCCATGGTTATTCTATTGGAAAAGAACGAGTTTTGGACAACTACCTTTCATTCTTGCCAAACTCTTTGCAGACCCCCTGCAAGCTTTAGAACAAGATTTTGGATGTTTTCTTTCCTGGCAGAGTTTCTCCTTGCAAAATATGGTGGAAAAGCTTTTTGCTGAGTGTAGAGCGGCAAGACACGCAGAAGACGCAGATACGCAGCTCTCCGAAGCTAAGTGCCGGTCCCGGGCTTCTTTCGGCACAAACCGCTCTCAGGAGCTCCCTGCGCTCGCCACAATGCTCTGTGTGCGAAGAAGCCGCTTCTTCGCCTCCGGGAGAATCGGCGAGCGGCAGCTTCCCAAAGGCGAAGATGCAAGCTGCAGCACACAGGCACAGTGTGGGCAGCCATTCAGACTTAGAGAAAACAGTACTTTACCACTCTCCTGCCTTTTCCATGGTTATTCTATTGGAAAAGAACGAGTTTTGGACAACTACCTTTCATTCTTGCCAAACTCTTTGCAGACCCCCGTGCAAGCTTTAGAACAAGATTTTGGATGTTTTCTTTCCTGGCAGAGTTTCTCCTTGCAAGATATGGTGGAAAAGCGTTTTGGCTGAGTGTAGAGCGGCAAGACACGCAGAAGACGCAGATACGCAGCTCTCCGAAGCTAAGTGCCGGTCCGGGCTTCTTTCGGCACAAACCGCTCTCAGGAGCTCCCTGCGCTCGCCACAATGCTCTGTGTGCGAAGAAGCCGCTTCTTCGCCTCCGGGAGAATCGGCGAGCGGCAGCTTCCCAAAGGCGAAGATGCAAGCTGCAGCACACAGGCACAGTGTGGGCAGCCTTCAGACTTAGAGAAAACAGTACTTTACCACTCTCCTGCCTTTTCCATGGTTATTCTATTGGAAAAGAACGAGTTTTGGACAACTACCTTTCATTCTTGCCAAACTCTTTGCAGACCCCCGTGCAAGCTTTAGAACAAGATTTTGGATGTTTTCTTTCCTGGCAGAGTTTCTCTTGCAAGATATGGTGGAAAAGCTTTTTGCTGAGTGTAGAGCGGCAAGACACGCAGAAGACGCAGATACGCAGCTCTCCGAAGCTAAGTGCCGGTCCCGGGCTTCTTTCGGCACAAACCGCTCTCAGGAGCTCCCTGCGCTCGCCACAATGCTCTGTGTGCGAAGAAGCCGCTTCTTCGCCTCCGGGAGAATCGGCGAGCGGCAGCTTCCCAAAGGCGAAGATGCAAGCTGCAGCACACAGGCACAGTGTGGGCAGCCTTCAGACTTAGAGAAAACAGTACTTTACCACTCTCCTGCCTTTTCCATGGTTATTCTATTGGAAAAGAACGAGTTTTGGACAACTACCTTTCATTCTTGCCAAACTCTTTGCAGACCCCCCTGCAAGCTTTAGAACAAGATTTTGGATGTTTTCTTTCCTGGCAGAGTTTCTCCTTGCAAAATATGGCTGGAAAAGCTTTTTGCTGAGTGTAGAGCGGCAAGACACGCAGAAGACGCAGATACGCAGCTCTCCGAAGCTAAGTGCCGGTCCCGGGCTTCTTTCGGCACAACCCGCTCTCAGGAGCTCCCTGCGCTCGCCACAATGCTCTGTGTGCGAAGAAGCCGCTTCTTCGCCTCCGGGAGAATCGGCGAGCGGCAGCTTTCCCAAAGGCGAAGATGCAAGCTGCAGCACACAGGCACAGTGTGGGCAGCCTTCAGACTTAGAGAAAACAGTACTTTACCACTCTCCTGCCTTTTCCATGGTTATTCTATTGGAAAAGAACGAGTTTTGGACAACTACCTTTCATTCTTGCCAAACTCTTTGCAGACCCCCCCTGCAAGCTTTAGAACAAGATTTTGGATGTTTTCTTTCCTGGCAGAGTTTCTCCTTGCAAGATATGGCTGGAAAAGCTTTTTGCTGAGTGTAGAGCGGCAAGACACGCAGAAGACGCAGATACGCAGCTCTCCGAAGCTAAGTGCCGGTCCCGGGCTTCTTTCGGCACAAACCGCTCTCAGGAGCTCCCTGCGCTCGCCACAATGCTCTGTGTGCGAAGAAGCCGCTTCTTCGCCTCCGGGAGAATCGGCGAGCGGCAGCTTCCCAAAGGCGAAGATGCAAGCTGCAGCACACAGGCACAGTGTGGGCAGCCTTCAGACTTAGAGAAAACAGTACTTTACCACTCTCCTGCCTTTTCCATGGTTATTCTATTGGAAAAGAACGAGTTTTGGACAACTACCTTTCATTCTTGCCCAAACTCTTTGCAGACCCCCGTGCAAGCTTTAGAACAAGATTTTGGATGTTTTCTTTCCTGGCAGAGTTTCTCCTTGCAAGATATGGTGGAAAAGCTTTTTGCTGAGTGTAGAGCGGCAAGACACGCAGAAGACGCAGATACGCAGCTCTCCGAAGCTAAGTGCCGGTCCCGGGCTTCTTTCGGCACAAACCGCTCTTCAGGAGCTCCCTGCGCTCGCCACAATGCTCTGTGTGCGAAGAAGCCGCTTCTTCGCCTCCGGGAGAATCGGCGAGCGGCAGCTTCCCAAAGGCGAAGATGCAAGCTGCAGCACACAGGCACAGTGTGGGCAGCCTTCAGACTTAGAGAAAACAGTACTTTACCACTCTCCTGCCTTTTCCATGGTTATTCTATTGGAAAAGAACGAGTTTTGGACAACTACCTTTCATTCTTGCCAAACTCTTTGCAGACCCCCGTGCAAGCTTTAGAACAAGATTTTGGATGTTTTCTTTCCTGGCAGAGTTTCTCCTTGCAAGATATGGTGGAAAAGCTTTTTGCTGAGTGTAGAGCGGCAAGACACGCAGAAGACGCAGATACGCAGCTCTCCGAAGCTAAGTGCCGGTCCCGGGCTTCTTTCGGCACAAACCGCTCTCAGGAGCTCCCTGCGCTCGCCACAATGCTCTGTGTGCGAAGAAGCCGCTTCTTCGCCTCCGGGAGAATCGGCGAGCGGCAGCTTCCCAAAGGCGAAGATGCAAGCTGCAGCACACAGGCACAGTGTGGGCAGCCTTCAGACTTAGAGAAAACAGTACTTTACCACTCTCCTGCCTTTTCCATGGTTATTCTATTGGAAAAGAACGAGTTTTGGACAACTACCTTTCATTCTTGCCAAACTCTTTGCAGACCCCCCCTGCAAGCTTTAGAACAAGATTTTGGATGTTTTCTTTCCTGGCAGAGTTTCTCCTTGCAAGATATGGTGGAAAAGCTTTTTGCTGAGTGTAGAGCGGCAAGACACGCAGAAGACGCAGATACGCAGCTCTCCGAAGCTAAGTGCCGGTCCCGGGCTTCTTTCGGCACAAACCGCTCTCAGGAGCTCCCTGCGCTCGCCACAATGCTCTGTGTGCGAAGAAGCCGCTTCTTCGCCTCCGGGAGAATCGGCGAGCGGCAGCTTCCCAAAGGCGAAGATGCAAGCTGCAGCACACAGGCACAGTGTGGGCAGCCTTCAGACTTCGAGAAAACAGTACTTTACCACTCTCCTGCCTTTTCCATGGTATTCCTATTGGAAAAGAACGAGTTTTGGACAACTACCTTTCATTCTTGCCAAACTCTTTGCAGACCCCGTGCAAGCTTTAGAACAAGATTTTGGATGTTTTCTTTCCTGGCAGAGTTTCTCCTTGCAAGATATGCTGGAAAAGCTTTTTGCTGAGTGTAGAGCGGCAAGACACGCAGAAGACGCAGATACGCAGCTCTCCGAAGCTAAGTGCCGGTCCCGGGCTTCTTTCGGCACAAACCTGCTCTCAGGAGCTCCCTGCGCTCGCCACATGCTCTGTGTGCGAAGAAGCCGCATCTTCGCCTCCGGGAGAATCGGCGAGCGGCAGCTTCCCAAAGGAGAAGATGCAAGCTGCAGCACACAGGCACAGTGTGGGCAGCCTTCAGACTTAGAGAAACAGACTTTACCACTCTCTGCCTTTTCCATGGTTATTCTATTGGAAAAGAACGAGTTTTGGACAACTACCTTTCATTCTTGCCAACTCTTTGCAGACCCCCCTGCAAGCTTTAGAACAAGATTTTGGATTTTTCTTTCCTGGCAGAGTTTCTCCTTGCAAAATATGCTGGAAAAGCTTTTTGCTGAGTGTAGAGCGGCAAGACACGCAGAAGACGCAGATACGCAGCTCTCCGAAGCTAAGTGCCGGTCCCGGGCTTCTTTCGGCACAAACCGGCTCTCAGGAGCTCCCTGCGCTCGCCACAATGCTCTGTGTGCGAAGAAGCCGCTTCTTCGCCTCCGGAGGAATCGGCGAGCGGCAGCTTCCCAAAGGCAAGATGCAAGCTGCAGCACACAGGCACAGTGTGGGCAGCATTCAGACTTAGAGAAAACAGTACTTTACCACTCTCCTGCCTTTTCCCATGGTTATTCTATGGAAAAGAAACGAGTTTTGGACAACTACCTTTCATTCTTGCCAAACGCTTTGCAGACACCCGTGCAAGCTTTAGAACAAGATTTGGATGTTTTCTTTCCTGGCAGAGTTTCTCCTTGCAAGATATTGTGGAAAAGCAGTTTGGCTGAGTGTAGAGCGGCAAGACACGCAGAAGACGCAGATACGCAGCTCTCCAGAGCTAAGTGCCGGTCCCGGGCTTCTTTCGGCACAAACCGCTCTCAGGAGCTCCCTGCGCTCGCCACCATGCTCTGTGTGCGAAGAAGCCGCTTCTTCGCCTCCGGGAGAATCGGCGAGCGGCAGCTTCCCAAAGGCGAAGATGCAAGCTGCAGCACACAGGCACCAGTGTGGGCAGCCTTCAGACTTAGAGAAAAAGTACTTTACCACTCTCCTGCCTTTTCCATGGTTATTCTATTGGAAAAGAACGAGTTTTGGACAACTACCTTTCATTCTTGCCAAACTCTTTGCAGACCCCCTGCAAGCTTTAGAAACAAGATTTTGGATGTTTTCTTTCCTGGCAGAGTTTCTCTCTTGCAAAATATGTGGAAAAGATTTTGCTGAGTGTAGAGCGGCAAGACACGCAGAAGACGCAGATACGCAGCTCTCCGAAGCTAAGTGCCGGTCCCGGGCTTCTTTCGGCACAAACCGCTCTCAGGAGCTCCTGCGCTCGCCACAATGCTCTGTGTGCGAAGAAGCCGCTTCTTCGCCTCGGGAGAATCGGCGAGCGGCAGCTTCCCAAAGGCGAAGATGCAAGCTGCAGCACAGCAGGCACAGTGTGGGCAGCCTTCAGACTTAGAGAAAACAGTACTTTACCACTCTCCTGCCTTTTCCATGGTTATTCTATTGGAAAAGACGAGTTTTGGACAACTACCTTTCATTCTTGCCAAACTCTTGCAGACCCCCGTGCAAGCTTTAGAACAAGATTTTGGATGTTTTCTTTCCTGGCAGAGTTTCTCCTTGCAAAGATATGGCTGGAAAAGCTTTTTGCTGAGTGTAGAGCG